>NC_056741.1:956712722-956775222 GCF_019279795.1 Protopterus annectens | reverse complement strand
GTGGTAATTCCAAAATCATCTTACCTCAGAGAAAGGGGAATACTAAAAGTACCAACTCAGAATTAATATGTAGTACCATCTTTCCCCCTTGGAGTTCCACAGTTCTCAAGATTACAGTTACAGTGACTCATCTATCCATCTATCTATCTATCTATCTATCTATCTATCTATCTATCTATCTATCTGTCTGTCTGTCTATCTATCTATCTATCAAGGTTAAAAAGGTTACACAGGCAAACATATGGCAAGACATCATGAATGATTGATCCAAGCTCACCATGTAATGCCTAAATCTTCATGTGGTGGAGGCCCATGGGATGCATAGAAATGACCGCTTAATGATACACCAAGATTTCATAGATAAATACTAGGCTAGCTGCACATGTGGGTTGTTTTAAACCTAGCCAATTTCCCTTGGCGAGACTCAAATCCTTTACTTCTTGTCTATAAGGTAAACAAATTAACCATTATGCATCCAGCAGCCCTCATCGTCCACCCCTTCTTTGACTTACATGGTTTCAGAATTTTCATGACTTTTTACTTTTTATGTCTATATGGGTGCAGTAAGGTCAATAAAGCCACAGGGCTTTTTTGGGGCTGGTACCAGTACAGATTACTGGCACCTCTGATGCTCTGTTTCTTTTAAAAAAAAATAAAATTCTTTTTCAAGGGCCTTCTTCTTTAAGAATGCCCTTTGCATCAGGTCACATAGATGCATAAGACCTTCTGCGTCTGTGCGATGTGTGACCAATTTGTTTACATCTTCCTGGTCCACGTGGGTGGAATTTGAATTCCTGAAGACATTTGGACTGTGGACTGGACAAGTGAGCAGGTAGGTGTGCGTGTATGTTTAAGTTTTTAAGAGGAGTGCGTGTGTGCAAGAAATAGGTGTGTGTGTGTGTGTGTGTGTGTGTGTGTGTGTGTGTGTGTGTGTGTGTGTGTGTGTGTGTGTGTGTGTATGTATAAGAAGTAGGTAGATCTGTGTGTGTTTGTGTATAAGAAGTAGGTAGGTCTATGTGTGCGTTTGTGTGTGAGTGAGTGAAATGTCCAGATTTTCACAGAATGTCAAGATTTTAGTCTCACATCCATTGTCTGTTTCTCATAAAACTGTGTTTTTTTGGCAATCCCTGGCACATCATTGAGGATTAAGACAGCAAATAATGGCAGACATTTGAGCTTTAGACTTCATATCCTTCAGAAAGTTCATACTAATGCAAAACTTGTTCTATCAACTTTCTAAGTTTGTAAGAGCAATATTTAAAAGGTGTCCCTATTTTTTGGACATTTGTCCCCACCCCATTATGTGTGCCTTTGTCCAGATTTCTTGGTCTAAAAGGTTGAGAGGTATGGGAGAGGGTCTAAGAAGGAGGTAGGGGTGTATGTGTTTGTAATACCACTCAACTGCACAGATTTTTACAAAATGTCCAGATTTTTGCCTTATATTTTTGGCCTGTTCCTCATAAAAAATTGTCTTTTTTTTTGAGAAATCATCGGGATGATCTAAGGATTAAGTTACTAACTAATGGCATGCATTTGAGTTTAGTTTCAGACTTCATATCTTTTAGAAAATGCATTCTAGTACAAATCCTGTTATTCTAGCAATTTTCTGAATTTATAAGACCAATATGTAAAATGTCTCCCTAGTTTTGGGCCTTTGTCCCCTCATTATGATAGGCTTTGCCCAGACTTCTTGTGCTAAGAGGTTGAGAGATATGGTGTGTGTGTGTGTGTGTGTGTGTGTGTGTGTGTGTGTGTGTGTGTGTGTGTGTGTCTGTGCATGCGTCCATGTGCATGCGTACGTGCGTGTGCGTCTGTGTATATGTGCGTGTGTGTGTGTGTGTGTGTGTGTGTGTGTGTGTGTGTGTGTGTGTGTGTGTGTGTGTGTGTGTGTGTGTGTGTGTGTATGTCTGTGTAAGAGATAGGTAGCATACTCTTAAACTGCCCAGGTTTTTACAGAATGTCCAAATGTTTGCCCCATATTTTTGTTTTTTCCTCATAAAAAGGTTGAAGTTGCTAAATAATGACAGATATTTGAGATTTAGACTTCATATCCTTTAGAAAAATGCATCCTAACACAAATCCTATTATTCTAGCAATTTTCTAAGTTCATGAGAGAAATATTTATAATCTGTTCCTATTTATTTTAGACTTAGTCCAGATTTCTTGCATTAAAAGGTTGAGGTGTGTGTGTGTGTGTGTGTGTGTGTGTGTGTGTGTGTGTGTGTGTGTGTGTGTGTGTGTGTGTGTGTGTGTGTGTGTGTGTGTGTGTGTGTGTGTGTGTGTGTGTGTGTGTGTGTGTGTGAGACAGTGAAATGCCCTAGTTAGGGTTAACAGGTGGTTAGTAATTTGCTTAGGCTCAAGCTCTGTACCTTAGATACAGGAAACAAGAGCCTGAATCCTCTACCCAAAATATGCAACTGTTTTGCTTAGCAAATGGTATCACTGTTTTGTGTTTAGAGCTTGAAAGTAGTGTTGGTAGCATAGCAGGTAGCATACTTCCATTTTGATGCAGAAGGCTGTGGGTTCTATTCCCACAGCATGTAGATGGATTACTAATACTGTGTTGGATTTTAAGAGGGTGGGGTACTGCAGTCCTGAGTATGTCCTCCTTTGGATAAGATGCCTAGTAACCATGAATCTGTTTTAGATTGCCATCCATTCCCTATTGCAATATTACCAGCTTATCATTTTAATGTAACATAGGCAATTTATTCTTCAAGGGGAGCAGGCAGTGAAGTTGCAGATGAAATACTTAAATATAAAGTATTTTGCTAGCAGCAACCTTTTCATTAGTTACAGTCAGATAGATCTCTTTAATGTGGAATTATTCATATGACTTTTACTTCTGCAGATGCTGTGCATATTGACTGATATTGGTGGGTATAATGACAGACGTTTGAGTGGCCTTTTATGGTTGAAATGTTCTGAATTGGGCAGTTTTGGCATTATTGGTTCATATGTTTTGCTTCTTTGCTTACTGGCTATAAATTTAAAAGATGCTCTAACAAGCATTGTTGTATTATACAAGGAATATATTTTAAGTATTTATTTATTTTATTTTTTATTTATTTTACATTTGTTTACCGGGAAAGTCCAGCTGGACATGTGTTCTTTTTCAGTGGAGGCCCGGGGAGAAAAGTTCCATGTAATAAAGAACATAGTAGAGTACATCATAAAGAACATATTAGAGTACATCATAAACAGTTGGAAATTATAAACATAATTGTATATAAAATACATCAATAGACTTTGTAAGTACTTTCATAGTACTGATAATTTAACAATGATGACATTTAGAATTAAAGAAACATCCTGTATGGCATTGGTGGTAGCACTTATAATTATTTTCAATGAGTTATTAATAGTCACTTAAAAGGTTATAGAAGTGATACTATATGGGTGAGCAAGGGGGGGGGTTAGAAGGTGAGTTAAAGAGTAGAGGGGGGCAGGGGAGTGGACTATCCTGGGGAGGTACAGGAACAGAGTGGGATTTTGCAAGGTGTATTTTTAGGAGCTTTTTAAAGTGTTTTGTTGAGTGATCATTAAAGAGTTTGATAGGTGGTTCCAAAGCTTGGAAAAATAGTTGGAGAATAGGGATCCACCTGCTGAGTCTTTAGCTTTAGTGACTTGTAGGAGTAGCTTATTGTTAGAGCAAAGGGATCTCGAAGCAGAGTATGATAGGATAATGTCTTTGCGGACTGGGTGTTTTCAGGGTAGTGGATTATTTTATGAGCTAAGGTTAATTGACTGAAATGTAGGAGTTGAGGGAGTTCAAGCCAGTTTAGCTGTTTTAGTGCTAAACAATGATGTGACATAAGAAATGTTAGTGGCAAATTTGGAGATTTTATTATAGCATGCTTCAAGTTTTGCAAAGTCTGTTTTACACAGGTTTGTTAAGATTGGGGATGCATATAGGAGTGTTGATAGTAGGTGTTTCCTGGCAATTGTAGTTCTTGTATTATTTGTTAGAAATTGTTTATTTCTATATAAGAGGCCAGGTTTTTTGTGACATTTTGGATGGTTTGGTCTATATGGAGATCAAATTCCAGGGTGTTGTCTATTGCAACCCCAAGCAGTTTAGTATGAGTTGTTGGAGTGACCATGGTTTTGTTTTTAGAGAAGATGTGGAAGGTTGTAGGAAGAGAAGTGATTCTAGAGGGGTGGGAGAGCAGAAGGTTTGTTTTATTGGGATTTAGTATAAGTTGGGAGTTGGTTAGCCAGGTTTCTACAGATAAAAAGGAGTCTTCAGTAATGGCTTGAAGTTCATTGAGGGAAGTGCAGAGCAGATTAAAATGGAGTCATCAGCGTACTGAATCACGCTCGCATAGGGAGTGGTGGAGTGAAGCTGATTGGTAAAGACAGAGAATAGAAGGGGGCCAAGGATGGAGCCTTGTGGGACCCCTAAAGTGACTGGTAGGGGGAGTGAAATGGATTGTTGCCAACAGACTGCTTGCTGACAATCTGTTAGGTAGCTTTGAAACCAAGTAATAGCAGTATAGTTTAGGTTATGGGATGAAAGGCCTGAAACTGTGGTTGACCATGTGAAAAGCCTTTGACAGGTCAAGAAATATGGTTGTTATAAATTGCTAGTTGTTTCTGTGATGGTTACCTATGTTTGTAAAGGACAGCAGGGCTGTTGTGGTACTATGTGCAGGACGAAAACCATGTTGGGTATGGGATAGGAGATTGTGAGAAAGGAGATATTCCATGAGTTGGGAGTGTACAACTCTTTCCAGTATTTTAGACAGGGGTGAAAGAATGGCAATTGGGTGATAGTTAATAAATTTGCAAGAGCTGCCACCTTTGTGAAGTTGCAAGATGTGAGAGATTTTACAGATAGCGGGCACATATGCTTCTGTTATTGATCTGTTTATGAGTAAGGTTATTGGGTAGGAGGTAGCTTCTGCTGCAGTTTCTAAGTATTCTGCAAGCAGATTGAAAGCTGCTAAAGTGGTTGATTTCAATTTTTGCAGTATTTTTCTAATGTGTTTGGATGGGAACTAGGCTTAGCTGAAAGTTGCTAGCTTTGTTATGTGGGTGCATATTATGGTTAGGTTCAGGGGGGGGGGCTAGGATTAGACTTAGTCTGGTTGTAAGCCAGAGTTTAAATAGATTTGGTGAAGTAAGTGTTGAATTGGGTAGCCACATTTTCATAATTGTTAGTTGTTTTTGGAGTGGGAGTAGTAGATTTTCCTGGTTGCAATAGGTTGTTAACTGCAGCCCAGAACTTTTGTGGATTTTTCTGATTATTTGGTTTGGATGTTTTGATTGTAGTTGGATTTGTCAGCTTTAATTTGTTTTTTAACTTTGTTATGAAGTTCAATGAAATATTGCTTTGTAGTCCTGGTTTTGTTTTTATGGAACTGTAACCAGGATTTATCCCTAGATTTGAGTAGGGATCTAGTTTCCTTGGTTAACCAGGGTGCATAACTGGATTTCATGCTGATATTTCTAGGTGATTCATGGGTGTTGAGAATGTCAAGGAAGGTATTGTTAAAGGAAAGTACAGCATCATCTAAGGGCAGCTGTTTGAGATGTTCCCAGTGACAATTTTTAAGGGCAGAGATACATTTATTGGGATTGAAATTTGTTTGGTTCCTGACTGTACATTATAATTTAATACAATCAGGAAGGTGAATCAAAGAAATTTTACTTGGTCCTAAAAATGTGTGCAAAGGGTCTATGATTTGAAAATATCCCAAAGGTATACTTTATCTGCCACTAGCCAGATGCATTTTCTTTAAATGTGGGTTTCAATATTGTTTCAATGAATGTGAGTTTCAAAGTCACATATGTTTTAATGCTAAGTCTGTTTTCATTGTGAGACTGTATTGCTTTGTTTAGCAAATGTCTATGAGTGTTTGTGCTGGAAAATTTGAAATAAAAGTTTTAAATTAAATCCAAATATTTGTAATCATTGTAGAAGTAAAGCAGAAAGCAATATACACACTGAGAGTTTTGAACAGTATTTATGGCTACTGGGGAGAACTAGCCAAACAATGGGACACTGGAATGGCTGCATGGGAAGGGGGGTTGAACCAAAGGCAACATATGCGTATCACTACCTGTTTGTCTACAAAAAAAGGCACTGTAAAGCCGAACCTCAGTAGCTATAGACATGCTGTGTTTTCATCTTTTTTTGAACTTGTCAATACAGCATAAGTGGATTGTTTGGCTCTACTTTAAAAACACAGAATGTAAAGTCAAATCTGATGTCCATAGTGCTGTAAAATATCACCCTAATGATTATGGACACCATGCTTGATTTTATGCTCTGTGTTTCTGAAGTATAATCAACCTATATGAACTCTATATTGCTAAGAACCTTTTATATTTAACCCAACCCATTAAAACTCTACTATATAGCTACAGAAACCATATCAATCCACAAAAAGATAAAATGCATTTATCTGATTTGCAGTGTTGCAAGCTCCCCATCTCCCCTAATTATATATACTATCTCCAAGACTGCAGAACTTAAGTGAAAGGAAAACAGTTGGTAGTTTTCAAATTTAATCTCTTCCCTCCTTTACAGTTGAAAAACTAAGTAACAACAAAGTAAAACAATAAGCTGCACATCACCCTAAGATGTAGTGTCCCATTTTAGAGGATGAAGGCAGAAATTAGAACTGATCAATTAAGGACTCATTCATAAGATAGAAGAGGTCACTTAAAGTTAATCATTTGTTAACAAAGGAAGTGGAGCTAGGAACTAAGCCTTCTATGTAAGGGGTAAAATAAAACATTTCAGAGCTTTACCTGAAAGGCTCATCCAGACTCTGCTACACTTTGCTGTGAAGGAAAGGTTGGTTTGCTTTTATTTTTTGTATTTTGTATTACTTTATTGCCTTTCTATATTTTGAAAACTGTGGTTTGTTTTCTTTACCTTGTGTTTTACTTGCATTCTGCTTTAACAGCATATTCAAACTTCAAAAGAGACCACAGCTCTGTCTCATCTGAGTCGGGCAGAAATTTTTTCCCCGCCCTCTCACCCAGTTACAGTTGTCTTGTTAAATACCACTGTCTTTCTAGTTGCCTGCCTCTTATGTTAATCTGACCATATATCTCATTTCCTCTCTACTTTCACTGGCTTGTGTGAGTAATCACAAAATCATCATTTGTGAAATCCCTCCCCTTCAACTACTTAAATTTATTGGCCATCCTACTGTATTCCATAGTACCATAATACAAAAGTGACCACCCCTTTCAATCCATCTTGCTGTTTTAAAAATAGTAACTCTCCACTAAACCTTAACTTTTTAAACAGGTAAAACTTAAGTTACCTACTTTCACATCTAACTTCTCTAGTGTACACTGCAGTGTGCATTTCTTTTTTCATCTTACCTTTAAGCATCCCTGTGACTAGCAGTTGCTCTAATACCTGCTGGAAAGCACTAGGAAGCCCTAAACTGATACAAGCACTCAACTCTCCTTGTTAATAAGGAGAAATTAATGACTAGATGACATCCCGGGCTGTGTACTACATGGACTACAATATGAACTGGCACCTCACCTAAGTGTCATGTTTAATCATAGCCTCACCTCAGGTTTCGTGCCCACTGAGTGGCGTAGCGCTACAGTTATCCCACTCCATAAGGGGGGATCCACCTTGGATCCCGGAAACTACTGTCCCATCAGTCTGACGAGCCTTATCTGTAAGGCCATGGAATGTATTATCATGGAACTTATAAACAACTTATAAAGACATTGGCAACCTTCAAACACTGGACCCCACCTAGTTTGGGTTCGTGAAGGGCCGATCTTGTCTCCTAAACCTGATTGACTTCTTCGAATCAGTCTCCAGAGCCATGGACAAGGGTAAGGTGGTCCACACAGCCTATCTAGACCTTGCCAAGGCCTTTGACACCATCCCCCACTCTGGAATCATAGATAAATTTACTAAGCTGGGCATTAATCCCTACGTCACCCAATGGGTTGCTAACTGGCTTACTGATGGAACCCACACTGTAAAAGTAGCTGACTCCAAATCCATCTCCAGACAAGTGATAAGTGGAGTACCTCAGGGTTAAGTCCTGGGAATGCTCTTGTTTGGCATCTACTTCTCTGAAGTACAGGCCGACATTAAGGGACTCTGGCTAACAAAGTTCGCAGATGACTGCAAACTGGAAGCCATTATTGAATCCCCAAATGATGTGGATACTCTACAAAAGGGCCTGACAGAAACAGATGCTTGGTTCCAGAGCCATGGGCTCAAGCTCAATGCCAAGAAATGTATAGTTATCCCCTTTGGGAAAAACATGTATCCGTGAATTACCATATAGGTGGCAGTACACTAAACATCAAAAGTGTGATAAGAGACTTAGGGACACAGGTGGACAGTTGTCTCACCTTTGATAACCACATTGCCACAACAGTCAGGAAATCCTACTATGTGGTACACCTCATCACTAAGGGCTTTTCATCCAGAAAAAAAGAGGTCATTGTCCCACTGTACTCATCCCTCATTAGACCCATTATAGAATACAATGCCCTGTTTGGTATGTACCTCTCAAGACATCTGCAACAACTGGAAAGGCCGCAGAAATACCTCACTAAAAGAATCACAGGCCTAAAGCAGATGCCCTACGCTGACCACCTTAAAAAACTTCAGCTATACTCTGTCACATATCGTCTACTCAGAGGTGATCTCTGCTTAACATTCAAGGCCATGTCAAACCCAGAGCTGTTGGACATGCTACACTTAAAGAAATCTCAATCCCTCAGAGCCACATGCTCCAGGGATCTAAACCTTGTCATCACAATAAACAAAACATGCTGGAGTGATAGGTTCCTGACCCACTGACTCCCCAGACACTGGAATAGATTGCCCATACATGTCAAGCAGAGTGCCTCTTTGGCCCTCTTCAAAAGGAACCTTGACGATTGGATGGGAGAAAGAAAATTCACCCCAGGGATCACGTCAGTCGTCCTGCTAGACAGGGGTCCAGGGAAGTAAATAGTGTGGGAAGAAATAGCCAGGGCATTGTTATGGCTAGGCTTCTATAGGCCCTAAGGCTGATAGCCTAGTACCAACTTATGAACCTTTGAATATTTGATCCGTTTTGCAAAGTGATAAGTAGAACTCAGTCGAGTGGGTGTAGCAAAATGGGACTTGATAAAATTGGAATCCTTCCCCTATCATTCATCCTACACATATGAATTATGCAACCCAGTACTGCAGTACTAATCTATGAGGTTTAATTCAACAAGGACTCAATTTAATAAGTTGCACTGCTTTGGATCTAATTCACCAAAGAAACTCAATCATAGTTATTTTTTGCAGCAGGTCAATCCTTTGCAACCCTGAAGTAGAAGGCAAACCCCCAATCTTAAAATATACCAACTACACATATGTGCAAATGCGAAGAAGGGAGAAATATTTCAAAATGAAGGACTCCCCACCACTTCACCCTTAGAAATTGCACTGACTGTGATTCCATTTTAACAACTGTAACGAGCGAGTTCAGCATCGGGAAGTTGGGACTTGGGGAAGTTTTTTGAAGCCAAACCTAGTATATGAGTGTGTGTGTGTGTGTGTGTGTGTGTGTGTGTGTGTGTGTGTGTGTGTGTGTGTGTGTGTGTGTGTGTGTGTGTGTGTTTGAAAAACAGACATAGGTTGTCATGTATGTTATGGTATTAGTGGAACAATTCTCTTTGCTGAAAAAAAAAGAAACTAACGTGTTAAAATTTCAGCTAGCAACCAGTAGTGTACTTATGACAGAACCTGTAAAAATACAAACAGTGGCAGGCTCCTGGTGTCTATGCAGTGAGGTTATGATGTGTAATAATCATGTTTACCAGAGCATAACTTATTCTGATAAGCCCTTGGTAACTGCATGACTTTTAACTGACAAGGATAAAATAAGTCTTCAAGATATGGTTTTTAGGGTATTCACTCATTTTTAATATTGTTGTACTTCAAGCTATTATCTGCCATGATAGCAAGACACAAAATATGAAAACTCTTAATAATCAGTATGACTGAGATGCTTGCCAACTGTGGTGGTGGTGCTGCGGTAGCGCTGTCGACTGACAGTAAGATGTTGTCCCGTTCGATACTCAGCTAGAGCATCTTCTGTCTAGAGACATGCGTGAATGGGCGTACCTTTGTTGAAGGTTGTGCATCAGGGCTAGCAACTCGGCACATAAAAATCTACTGCCAATCATTAGTGGACCAGAGTTCCGCTGTGGCGACCCCTAACCGGGAAAAGCCGAAAGACACAATAACAACAACAACTGAGATGCTTGCCACCTTGGTCAAAACTGGCATTCTAAAACATTTTGCAATTATTAGTAAATGCTGCTAATATATCTGTTTATCTTCTACTTTTTCTTCTTCTTCTTCTTCCGGCTGCTCCCATTAGGATTCGCCACAGCAGATCAACTGTTTCCATTTCTTCCTGTCCTCTGCATCTTGCTCTGTTACACCAACTACATGCATGCCCTCTCTCACCATATCCATACACCTTAACTTAGGCCTTCCTCTTTTCCTGTTACCTGGCAACTTCATCCTTAGCATCTTTTTTCCAATATACTCTGTATCCCTCCTCAGCACATGTCCAAACCAACGTAATCTTGCCTCTCTGGCTTTGTCTTCAAACCTTCCAACTTGGGCTGACCCTCTAATATACTTATTCCTAATCCTGTCCATCCTCATCACACCCAGTGCAAATCTTAACATCTTCAACTCTGCCACGTCAAGCACTGACTCCTGCCTTTTTGTCAATACCACTGTCTCCAACCCATATAACATAGCTGGTCTCACTACCCTCTTGTAGACCTTCCCTTTCACTCTTACTGGTACTCGTCTGTCACAAATCACTCCTGACACTCTTCTCCACCCACTCCGTCCTGCCTGTACTCTCTTCTTCACCTCTCTTCCACACTCACCATTACTCTGAACTGTTGATCCCAAGTACTTAAACTCATCCACCTTCACAACCTCTACTCCCTGCATCCTCACCATTCCTCTATCCTCCCTCTCATTCACACACACATATTCTGTCTTAGTCCTGCTGATCATCATTCCTCTTCTCTCTAGAGTATATCTCCACCTCTCCAGGGCCTCCTTCACCTGTTCCCTACTCTCACTACAGATCATAATGTCATCTGCAAACATCATAGTCTACAGGGACTCCTGTCTGATCTCGTCTGTCAACCTGTCCATCACCATTGCAAATAAGAAAGGGCTCAGAGCTGATCCTTGATGTAATCCCACCTCCACCTTAAACGCATCCATCACTCCCACTGCAGACCTCACCGCTGTCACACTACCCTCGCACGTATCATGTACCACTCTTACATACTTTTCTGACACTCCCGACTTTCTCATACAATACCACAGCTCCTCTCTAGGCACCCTGTCATATGCTTTCTCTAAATCCACAAAGACACAATGCAACTCCTTCTGACCTTCTCTGTACTTCTCCATCAACACTCTCAGAGCAAACAACGCATCTGTAGTGCTCTTTCCTGGCATGAAACCATACTGCTGATCACTAATCATCACCTCCCTTCTTAACCTAGCTTCCACTACTCTTTCCCATAACTTCATGCTGTGACTGATCAGTTTAATCCCTCTGTAGTTACTACAGCTCTGCACATCACCCTTATTCTTAAAAAATGGTACCAAAACACTTTTTCTCCATTCCTTAGGCATCCTCTCACTTTCCAAGATTTCATTAAACAATCTAGTTAAAAACTCCACTGCCATTTCACCTAAACACCTCCATGCTTCCACAGGTATGTCATCTGGACCAACAGCCTTTCCGTTCTTCATCCTCTTCATAGCTATCCTTACTTCCTCCTTGCTAATCCACTGCACTTCATGATTCACTATCTGCACATCATACAACCTTCTCTCCCTCTCATTCTCTTCATTAATCAGCCCCTCAAAGTACTCTTTCCATCTGCTCAACACACTCTCCTCACTTGTGAGTACGTTTCCCTCATTATCCTTTATCACCCTTACCTGTTGCACATCTTTACTAGCTCGGTTCCTCTGTCTAGCCAATTTTTACAGGTCCTTTTCTCCCTCCTTAGTGTCCAACCTTTTATACAACTCTTCATACACCTTATCCTTAGCCTTCACCATCTCTCTCTTTGCCATGCACCTCATCTACTTATACTCTTGTCTACTTTCTTCATCTCTTTGACAATCCCACTTGTTCTTTGCCAACCTCTTTCTCTGTATACTCTCTTGTACTTCTTCATTCCACCACCAGGTCTACTTGTCCTCCTTCCTCTTTCCAGATGTCACACCAAGCACCTTTCTAGCCATCTCTCTTACTAGCTTTGCTGTAGTTACCCAGCTATATGATAACTCTTCACTGCCACCCATTGCCTGTCTTAACTCTTCCCTGAACTCCACCTCACAATTACCCTTTTTCAATTTCTACCATTTGATCCTTGGTGCTGCCCTTACATTCATCCTCCTCTTCTTTATCACCAATGTCATCCTACAAACCACCATCCTATGCTGCCTAACTACACTTTCTCAGCCACAACTTTACAGTCTCCAATCTCCTTCAAACTGGCCCTCCTATGTAAGATATAATACACCTGTGTGCATCTTCCTCCACTCGTGTATGTCACCCTATGCTCCTCCTTGTTAAAATACATATTCATCACAGCCATGTCCATCCTTTTCACAAAATCCACTACCATCTGACCTTCTGCATTCCTTTGCCTTAACACCATACTTACCCATCACTTCATCATCCCCTCTGTTCCCTTCACCAACATGCCTATCTGTTTATAGCATAGTGAATGTCACTGAAAAATATCCATGTAGACAAACAGTTACTTCTTCTGCTAACTTCTGATAATACCAGTTTATACTTTACTGCAGTTACAGAACAAGACTTTAAAAGTAATAGTTTTGATCTCTTTTTTATTTGTATTTCAATAATCATTTTACTGAATTCAGTCCAAAATTATTACCTAGAAACTAATACAGATTATAATTTCTGGCATATTTCAAGATATTTTGGATTTAGAGTACTTTTTAGAGTGTGCCATCCCAAATAATTACTATGAAACTACTGCATGCTAAACAAGCACATAATAGATATATCAAACATAACACAACTAAATAGCCACATTCAAGTAGATCATTCAGTGCAGTGCACATTATTAGTCACAGAGTATAACATTACTACAGAACACTCTGCTCCTAGTATAAGCAGATACCAGTGACCACTGGTCATTATTTAAGCACTTAACTACATTAAAGCTATGGCATTAGTCATATGCACAAGCTGTGACCTAACCATTTTAGTGAAGCTATGGCTCTTCACAAGACTAATATTTCACTAAAACAGTTCAGGCCCTGGCAGATAAGCTAAATAAGGCTAATGATCCTATCCTAGCACTCAACCAAATTAATATTGACAATCAGGATAATCCCCCCCCTTTAACTTGCACCCAGTGTCTATCAAAACTATTTCAAAACTCCTCCATAAATTCAAACCTAGCACCCTAGCTGCTGATAATCTGCCAGCAGATTTCCTTCAGGTAGCTGCAGAGGCTATTGCCTATCCTGTTGCCATACTCATTAACAGATCCATATCAGAGGGCAAGGTGCCTATTTGGAAAACCTCCCACATAATTCCACTGCACAAGGGTGGTAACTCCATAGAACTCAATAACTACCACCCCATTGCTATTCTATCACCATTACCAAAAATATTAGAAAGAGTTATTCATACCCGACTGATGCACTACCTCCTAAATAACTACCTATTATCTAAATCTCAGCATGGCTTCAGACCCTTCCACAGTACCACCGCAGCATTAGTGTCCTTTACTAACACAGTCAACCAGTATAGATATAGTGGGCAATATGTCTCTACTGTATATTTGGATCTATTGAAGGCTTTTGATACGGTCAACCACAATATGCTTCTTAGTACACTATCCACCCTTAATATCAGTCCCTCCTCTATCTTATGGTTTAAAAGCTACCTATCAGGATGACAGCAGGCAGTCCAATGGCAAAACCAACTGTCTGCTTATCTGCCAGTATCCTTAGGGGTCCCTCAAGGCCCTGTTCTTGGTCCATTACTCTTCTCTTTAATTACCAACCAGCTCTCATCCTCCACACCTAATGCATCAGTAGTACAATATGCTGATGATACCACCATTGTATGCGCTGCCTCCATCTTAGATGACCTTCACTCCCTAACACAAAACTGTTTTACATTAGCTGAAACCTGGTTCACCAACTCCCTCATAATTCTCAAGTCAAACAAAACTACTTCTTTTCAGCCCATCTAGATCTCCCCCTCCTGTGAACATGTTATTGTAATGTCCAACAATAAAACCATGATCACTCCGACCACCCACACAAAAGTATTAGGTGCTGAAATTGACAATCACCTCAGATTTGACATCCCATATCCCAAACTATCAAGAAAGTACATAAAAAAATAGGCCTCCTCTATCACAACAAACAATTCCTCACTAAACATACTAAAACCACAATTGCAAGGACACCTCTCTTATCTAACCTCCTCTACGCTTCCCCTATTCGAACTAATCTGCATAAGACTGACGTAAATAAACTAGAATCTTGTTATAACAAGATTGCCAGGTTTGCTTCCGGGTCCTCACACAGGACTCATCACTGTGTACCACTCAAATAACTAAACTGGCTTGAACTGTCTCAACTTCTTAAACACAATCAACTGTCACTTGTACACAAGTTATATTACTACCCTGATAAAATACCAGCTCTTCAGGGTCTAAGCCACCCCTATACTACTACTAGAACCTTAAGATCTAGTAATCAAAACCTCCTAAATGCCACTAAATATAATAATGAAGCTGGGAAATCTCTTTTTAGCTGTTCTATGTCTAAAGCTTGGAATACTCTACCTTGCTATGTGACTTCTAACTACTCTACCACACAATTAAAAAAAAAAAAACTTGAAAACACATTACATGGACTACTGGTCTTGCCCCTGTGACTCCCCATGGTAAATAACTACTGTACAAGGTTATATCTGTAATACCTACATTGCTATCTTTTACATATTGTAATATATGCTTGCATATCCTATAACTAGTTGTGATTTTTACCCAGACCAAATTATGTTAGTTTAATGTCTTCTTACTTTATTCCTTGAGTTGTTCTTTACAATGTTATTATGTTCTGTGCTATGCATTATACCACATTCTGTATTATGTACCATTTGTTTATCCATTGTTATGTATATATGTTAATCTGGAGCTTTTCTCCCCGGACCTCAGCTGAAAATGAACTTGTGTCCAGTCAGGCTATCTCACTTAACAAATGTAAAATAAAAATAAAAATAAAATTAATAAAATACAAAGAATCATTAATAGTTCTCTGAATTGTTGCTTTCAAGGAATGCAAATCATGAAAGTTACTTCTATAGAAAAGCTAAAGTAAATTGAGCTAAAGAATAAAGATATAAAGATGAATTTCTTGTCATTCATTTTGAGGGCACACAACAACTAGTTATTATTAGAAAACCTGTCATAATTATTTGTAATACATGGGAAGCAGCCTCCCATAAAAAAAAAAAATACTTGTGGTAGTGAAAGGTCTCTAACAGCTTTTAATGCTTTGGGTTACTTTCTGATTAAGGCCCTTTATTGTTGGCTTCTGTAGAACAGCATGAAGTTGGCTTTCTATTATAAAACAATGTTCATTCATAAGAAATAGGCTACATGAAGACTGTAGTGCAGATAGCACTGTGATTGCACCCTGCAATTAGGAAACATATAAACTTGTTAAGAGCTTCTCTAGTGTAAGTCCTGATCTTAATGTATAAGAGTGCTTAACAAAAGCTTGTTAAGGACATGCTAAGTACTGTTAAGAGCAGGTCTCACTAGGAATGAACTTTTCTGAACTAAGGACACTAGTAGCCAGCAAAAAACTGCAGCAAAAGGTAAAACAGTATTTAAAAGCAGTTCAAACTTTACTCTGCCACTGCTGTACCTCTTAGTTGCCCCAGATTTTGCTAAACTTTCCTGATTTTGCCTCATATTTTTGTCCTGTCTCATATAACATCTTTGATTTTCTGGTAAATCACTGAGGATTACCACCAGTCAGTAATGCCAGACATTAGAGTTTCAAACGTATTCAGAAAATGCATGTAGATGCAAAATATATTGTTCTGTTAACTTTTTGAGTGAATTAGAGCAATATTTAAAAACTGTCCCCAGTTCTGATATTTTATACTGACCATTATTTTTATATTTGCCTAGAATATTTAAGCAAAGAAGTTGAGAGTTATGCTGCTGTCTGATGGTGCTTCCTAAGTGCTTTACCAGCTTTCAAAGTCAGTAAAATAATTTGCACTCTTGCACAGTCTCTTTCCCATTTGTTTTGTAAATGTATGCGGAACAAAGATCCTTGCACTTCAAGAATTCTGACCGAACCTCTGATCATAACCATGTATTACCTGTTCTTGACACTGATGACAAGATTCACCTTTTGAGCTTCACTCTTGTGATGAATTTCTTGGCATTCACACTTCATTCTAAGCTGGTTATGATTGGTGGATACCTGATCATTATCGTCTATGTTATAACAAAGGTCATCTGTATGATCATGACGTTAGCAAGGTTATTCTTATCTAGGTTTTGGATTAAAATCAGTATGCTTCGTGAACACATAAGAAGAGTGTATTAGGTGTATTTCCATGTGCAAAGTCATGATATAAACAAAATACCAGTCATGGTATCTGTGAGAAAAGCTTCTATGTACCAACTTGGTAATGTGAGCTTACCATACCTTTAACCCAGCCTCTGCCCCTAACGCTAACCCTGCACCTTACTTTAGAAAAAGCCTTTCCTTAACACTGTCAATATTTAGACAAACCATGTTCTATGGTACTGGTAAGGTTTAGTTTTTTTTTTGTTTGTTTCATTTTAGTGTATTTTTAGTATAATCAGAGATGCAGTAGAGTGGATTTTTTTGCTGCCAGATTAATGTAGTTCTCACCATAATCTCTTTTTGTCTCTGAGGTGGACATCATTTTTACATAAACTGAACTGCTACTTAATAAAGTTAGGCTTCTAGAGTTTATAGAGTTGTATCACCCCATCCATGGAAATCCAAGCATATGTCATATTTGCTACAGAAAACACATCTCAAAATGCTTTTATTTTGTTCAATAAAATATGCTCAATTCTGTTTTTTAATAAACATACTTACCATGGTTTATGGGACAGCTTTTATTAGAATATCTGGTTGCTATTTTGTTTTTCATTTTTTGTGGTGGTAATAGAATAATACACTGCTGAGAACTCAGTTTTTGTGGGGTGGGGGAGTGTGAACAGGCTATATTCTGGAGGGTAGCATACAATTCCAAACATCCTGCCTATACCAAGGACTTCATCCTTTTTTTGCCACCCTTCCCTGCTTTATGCCTTATGGTCTTTTACTCCTGTGCCCTCCATCCATCACCTGATCTACCAGCTCCTCCCTCTATCTCCAGACTAGTACCAATTATCCTTGGCTGGGACTGGCATAGGTTCATAGATGTGTACTAGGCTAATGGCCATGGGGCCTTTACAAGCCTAGCCATCGGATTTCCCTGTCATAGTGCCACCTGACCTTAGTTCCCAGTGCCTCTGTCGAGTAGAGCCACTAAAGCTATCCCCGGGGTGAATTTTCTGTTTCCCATCCACTCATCAAGATTTCTCTTGAACAGGGTCAGTGAGGTGCTCTGCTTGACACGTATGGGAAGTCTATTCCATAGCATGTACAGTCTCTGGGTTATGAACCTGTCCCTCCAGCATGTCCTGTTAATTGTGGTAATGAGGCTGAGGTCTCTGGAGCATGTGGTGCTGAGGGATTGGGATTTCTTTAGATGTAGCATTTCTAACAGAGCTGAGTCAGACATGGCTTTGTAAGTGAAGCAGAGATTGCCTTTAAGTAGGCGATATGAGACAGAGAATAGCTGGAGTTTTTTTGAGTCTTTCCATATAGGGCAAGTTTTTAAGGCCTAGGATCCTCTTTGTGAGGTACTTTTGAGGCCTCTCTAGTAGTTGCAGGTGTCTAGTGAGGTACGTGCCAAATGGGGCGTTGTACTTGATGGTTGTCCTAATGAGGGAGGAGTAGACAGAGACAATGACCTCTTTCTTCCTAGATGCAAAACCCTTAATAATGAGATGTGCCACACAGAAGGACTTTCTGGCCACAGTGGCAATGTGGTTATCAAAAGAGAGGTTGCTGTAAACCTGTGTTCCCAGCTCTCTTATAATACCTTCTGTGTTCAGTAGACTACCATCACTGTGGTAATTGATGGGAACTAGGTTTTTCCCAAAGGGGATGACGACACATTTTTTTGCATTGAGCTTAAGGCCATGGTTCTGACACCAGTCATTAGTCTCAGTGAGACTATTCTGCAGGGTGTCAACATCACTTGGGGAGTTAATAATAATTACCAACTTACAATTGTCTGTGAACTTTGTCACCCAGAGTCCCTTCATGTTGGCCTGGACTTCAGAGAAGTAGATATCAAACAGGAGAGGACCCAGGACCGACCCGTGTGGGACTCCACTCATGACTAGTCGGCAGTCTGACTTGGAGTCAGCTACTTTCACACTGCGGGTTCTACCTGTGAGCCAGTTTGCAATGCACCTAGTGATACAGGGGTTGATGCCTAGCTTAGTGAGTTTTTCTATGATTCCTGAGTGAAGAATGGTATGAAAAGCCTTGTCCAGATCAAGGTAGGCTATATAAACCACCTTGCCTTCATCCACAGCTCTGGTGACTGATTCAAAGAAGTCGACCAAATTGAGTGGGCATGATCTACCCTTCACAAAACCAAACTGTGTGGGATCCAAAGTATGGAGATTCCCTATATCCTTGTTTATTAGGTCCATGATGATACATTCCATAGCTTTGCATATCAGGATCATCAGGCTAATGGGGCGAAAGTTCCCAGGGACTGTAGTCGCTCCTCCTTTGTGGAGAGGGATGACTGTAGCAGTGTGCCATTCACTAGGGACAAAGCCTGAGGTGAGGCTGTGATTGAACAGGGTACACAGGTGAGGTGCCAGTTCACTCTGTAGTTCATGTAGAATACAGCCAGGGATATTGTCAGGTCCCATACAAGCTGTATTCTTGGCCTTGAACAGTGCTGTTTTAACCTGTGCAGCAGGAATACTGGGTACCTGGCAATCTACTGGTATTGTGATTGGTCCTTTGGGGGGGTAAAGTTGGTACTGAATCTGTCGGCCAGTAAACTGGCAGTATCTGTTGTCTCAGTATAGGAGGTACCATTGTGCAGTAGCTCAGAGCAAATCTGGGTATTGCCATGGAGATTCTTTACATAACTATAGAAGGCCTTGTGGCTGTCTTTAGTATCTGCTGGAATTTTGTTTTCATAGCTAGCTTTAGAGGATTTGATGAGGGATCTCCGCTTTTTGTTGTGGCTGATAAGGGACTTTTTCCAGTCTTGGGACTTCACCTTATTCCACATCAGTTTCCTCCTTCTGTTGTAGAGTTTTTTTATGGCAGGGAATCACCAGATTGGCTTCCTTTTTTGGAGGAGAGCATCTTGGTTCTATTGGGTATGGCAAGATCCATGCATTTGTGTACGTGTTCGTACGACGCATTGGTGTATGATTCAGTGGTCATACAACTATTCTGTATTTGCATGGGTGCCATGAAGTTAGCCACCTCTGTTTTTAGGAGCCCAAAGTTAGCTTTGGAGAAGTTTCTCATGGTGGTTACCTTCATGGGGGGGGGGATTTCCAAGGTGATTAGTTTGTGGTCAGATCTAACTAGAGAAAAGCTGACTATTGGTGTAGAGCAATGGTCGCCCATGTTAGTAATGACCAGGTCAAGGATGTTGCTAACTCTAGTGGTGGCAAGAACGAGCTGGTCCAGAGCATTGGAATTAATGAACTCCAGGAAACGTTGGGGAAGTGTATCGGTACATGAATAGTTTTCTCAGTTAATGGAGGGGTAGTTGAAGTTGCCTAGTAAGAGTGTTAGGTTGGACCATAATATTCTCTGGGGTGCTTAGGAATGTGAAGTGTGAGTCTTGGGACATGGTTGGGGACCTATAGCAGACTGCAATCTAAATCGCTGACTTACCCAGTGTTAGCTGCACATGAAGTATCTCTGGTGCATTATGTTGGGCTACCAGTCTGGAGGTGTGCACATCCTTTATGAATATGGAAACACCACTGCCTTTGGAGCTTTGGTCCAAGTTCTGGGGCTGAAAGGTGTGGAATGAGTTATAGCCTGGTAGTGCAAGGGTGCTTTCTGCTGCCTTGAACCAGGTCTCTGTTACAGCACAAATGTTGATGTTGTCCATTTTAAGGAGTGCTTCAAGTGAATGCATTTTGAGATTTAGACTTCTAGCACTGAGCAGCATGACCCTCAGATTGCATGGAACATAAGAGTGTCCTAGGGAATTTGTGCCAGCAACTGCTTCTATGAGGTGCACTGATTTATTTTTTTGTTATGACATATCCCCTCCCCTCCCCCTATGTTGAGAACTACTCCCCTCTTCATTGGCCATGCCTCACACTAGGAAAAAAATGAAATGAACAACCCCCTCGGGATAGGAATGCCCCTCCCTCTCTCTCTGCCAGCATCAGACACACACACACACACACACACACACACACACACACACACACACACACACACACACACACACACACACAAACATACACACACACTGACACACTAAGCAATAACTCAAAATAACCTTTCCCATCTGGTTATAGACTGTCCTTACCCATCCCATGGTTGATAATTATATATTATATATTACCCCTAATGAGAATAACTGGGATGATGCCATAGAGAATTTGAGGAGTCCCATGCATCGGATAAAGCATTTAAGAGTCACATCTGTCCATTTGTAGTACAGGGGCAGTCCTGGGTTAAATCTTCTGTTTCCCGTCCATAAATCTAAGTTGTATTTGAATATGGACAGGGATGAAATCTGTTTTATGTGGGTTGGGAGTCTGTTTCCGAGCAGCAGTATCCTCTGCGAGATATAACTGTCCATCTAAACTGTTCTGTTGAGGTTGCAGAAGAAGTTTAGATCCCTCGACTGAGTATTTCTGATGTCATTTGACTTGCTGACATGCAGTAAAATCCATCAGTAATGGGTCAGAGGATGCCTTGTATGCCAGATACAGGTCATCTCTTAACAGTCTGTAGGATACCAAGTATAGTGATGGGGCTTTGAGTCAGTCCATGGAGGACACGTTCTTTAGGCCTTGCTTCCTTTTACTAAGGTATGTCTGTGGTAGTTTCAGTTGTTCCATCTGTCTGGACAGATACATACTAAAGAGGGCATTATATTTATTGAGTGGCCTTATGAGAGCTGAGTAAAGGGGGCAATGGCATCCCTAGATCTAGACACAATCTCTTTGTTTATAAGCTATGCAATATAGAATGACTTTGTCTCAACAATGGGCACATGATGGTCAAAAGTTAGGTCACTATCCACATAAGGTGTATTTTCAAAGTGGTATTTCCCTGGAGAAGATGACTTTACAAAGGATACAATAATGCATTTTTTTGGCATTTATTTTCAGTTCATGAATTTGGCACTGGTTACTTATTTCAGACAAACCTTCCTGACGGATGGCTAAGTCATGTATCAAACTAAACAGATACTTTACTTGGGTATTCCATTTTTCCATTTGGTACCTGATGTTTTCTTGTTGAAGTATTCCATCACAATTGTTACCATGGATTGCAGTATTTGCATCAGTTTTCTACTGAAGATCTTTTTATATCATTTCATAGGTTTTTATACATTAACCGTTTTATTGGTGTTTTTTAAATTATATTTCTGACATTAAAAATGGACCATTTTATGAGTGTTTTTAAATTATATTTCTGACATTAATTGTATGAGGTTTTTAATTATGGTTTGTGGAATTTTATTTTAGTTCTATGTAGTGGAGATAAGTTTATCTGCAGATCAGTTTGCAGTAAAAGGTAGTACTGGCTTTTACTTGAGTACAAGTTAAATATTTTAGTTTTTATATTCACTTTTTCCCCTTTTCTTTCTTTTTTTTTTCTTCTTGGTTAATGTAGTAGGTTTTGTTGACTTTTTCATCATAGTTAAGGAAGTGCTTTGTTTCTACATTTTTGTTACAGATAAGAGTAGGTTTTCTGGGGCTTTCAGTATTTATTTTGTCTAACAGTGTTTTAGTTTTATGTCTTTATTTTTTTGTTGCTATTCAAGTGGATGAGGCTGACATACATTAGAATTGTGCATGTTATTGCTACTTTGCATTTTAGTTGTGTAGTGTAAGTTTTTTATAGTATTTTCATATGTATATGTAGTGGGTTTTATCATATATTCAAGTGCAATCATCAGAAACTGTGAGAATGCAAGTGCAATTCTCTCTTTGCTGACGTACAGTGATCTTGGAGTTAGTATATATATAAGTAGTGAGGGTTACGGAGGGTATGCCTTCTAGCTGCAGAGCTATAACTAGTTTTGGGTGAAAGGGGAGGCTGTCCTGGACACAAGCTGTAAATCAGTGTCCCAGCATGTGCTGAATGGGTGGAAATGCAATACTGGTATTCACAAATATACTGGAGCTTCATAAATGAATGTTGATAGTCTAGTCATGTTTGTGGTGTTGCTTGTTACACCAGCACCACAGTTACTGAGGTACAGAAGACTTTATTTTTTTTGTTCAACTCTGGGAAAACGTTTTTTAGTCCTCATGTTTAGTAAGAGGTTTTTTTTTGTTTTTGGTCTTTGACTGTGGGTTGAGAGGGCACCAGTCTGGTGGACTACCGAGGGTGCCAAGTAAGATAGCTGTGATACTTTCTAGGTGTAAAAGTGAGTTTTAGTCTTACTTTTTCAGACATTCAGGATTCACACTGGGGAATTTCAAAATGCTGATAGTGTACTGTATGTAACGTGTGTTGTGTGTCTAGTTGTGGTTTGCCTTCAGTGTTGCAGTCTGTATTTTGTTTTAATTTTTTTTTTTTGCTGTTAGTTTGGGGTTTGTTACAGGTAGACTGTAATGTTTTGGGGTTGTATGAGTAAAGTTAGGATTAACTTCTCTTTAAGCAAGTATATAAATATAGTGGGCTTACAATATTTTTGGCTTAAAGAATGACATAGGTAGAGTGATAAATATTTGATGACATGTTAAAGATTATGATAAACTACTAATGACATGGGTAGGACAGTAATACACTGGAAATCCATACTCATTAGACCAGATACACAAATACACATACCGCACACATATGTACCCATGTCTATATAAATATCCATATATATATAAATATAACATATATCTATGCATTTTTTCTGTAGTTACATAATCCCATCATAGATTAAACTACAGAATAAGTGACTGCATTATTTCAAACATATTTATCTTTCACTGAGGAATATTATTGAAAAACTGCAGACACAATGAACATGAATTTTTATGAAGCATATTAATACGAGATGGCATGCTATGCACAGTCTTTAATTAAAATTCATATTCCCAACTCTAATTAACTATGCTGTTTCTCAACATGAAGGCAGTGTAAGAAGTGCAAATACAGTAATGTGTGTATGTCAGAAGTTACTAAAAAGAAATCAGAATTAATATTCAGTGCATATTGGTAGAAAGAGAGAGAGCATTATGTGGAATGTGGTGAACTTCAAGTTTTTCGGGTAATAAAATAAAATTAAAAGGATAGCAGCTATGTTAAAAAGATATGCAACAAGAAAAGGTCAGAGGTAGAACACAGGGTAAATGGCTTAAGTGTCACAGTGTGAAAGTAAGTTTTGCGGACATCAATGCACACATGGCAGCACAGCTCCCTAAAATGCTATTCAAACACAAAATAATCTAAGCATGTAGTTATGGGTATATTGCAGTTCTAATGTGTAACATGACAGCAAGATGAAGAACTAGTGTTTATGATTTGCTTCCAAAGAGAATTTACCAGAGTGGTTAGTTTATGTATCAATAGCTTTATTCTTAGAGGGGATACCTTAAGTGAGTACACTAAATGCAGAGATTTAGCTAGCTTATGTTGTAGTAGCTCCATGTGCAATTCCCTAATCTAGCACCCTTCAACTTTAATTTGAGGAGCAACAAAAAAAGTCCCCTCTCTTAGCTGAGGATAAAAAAGGGGTTCACTCTCTGAGTTGACACATGATTGGCAATTGCTGATCATTACCCATAAAGTGTTGTGCCTGTCTTCCTTGTTGTGTTCTAGCAATGCTTCTGGATAGAACTTGGATCAAATTAGTAAGTTTTTAAGACAGTATCATCTTTGAATTTGGCAGTGCTTTTTATATTTATACTTGTTATCTTGGAATGTCAGACAAATATATCCCAGACATGCTGTGACTTCACAGTCTGTAGACACTGTTGATGCTCACTCCAGTGCCTGGTACAAATCATGAAACTGTGATGTATTTCATAGCAGTACAGTCTCACCAAGCACACAGCAGATGTATTTCACAGCAGTACAGTCTCACCAAGTGCAAAGCAGATGTATTTCATAGCAGTACAGGCTCACAAAGCACACAGCAGATGTATTTCATAGCAGTACAGTCTCACCAAGTGCAAAGCAGATGCATTTCATAGCAGTATAGTCTCACCAAGTGCACACTATATGTATTCCATAGCAGTACATTCTTACCAAGCACACAGCAAATGTATTTGATAGCAGTATAGCCTCACAAAGCACATAGTAGAGTCTCACTGAGCACACAGCAGATGTATTTCATAGTGGTACAGTCTCACCAAGTGCACAGCAGATGTGTTTCATAGCAGTATAGTCTCACCAAGTGCACACCAGATGTATTTCATAGCAGTACAGTCTCACCAGTGCACAGAAGATGTACAGTGCAATGAAAAGGTATTTGCCCCTTCCTTGATTTCTTATTTTTTTGCATGCTTGTCACACTTAAATGTTTCAGATCATCAAACAAATTTAAATATTGGCAACGATAACCCAAGTAAACACAAAATACAGTTTAAGTGATAATTTTATTTATTAAGGAAAAAAAACTATCTAAACCTACATGGCCCTATGCAAAAAAGTAACCCCCCCCCACTTGTTATAACTGTGGTTAATCACATTTTTGAGAAAAATGAGTTAAATTTCACTAGCCATACCCAGGCCTGATTACTGCCAGTCCGGTTTTATCAAGATGTCACTTAAATACAACCTGTCAGACAAAGTGAAGTAGGCCAAAAGATCCCAAAAAGGAAGACATCATGCCGCGATCTAAAGAAATTCCAGAACAGAAGAGAAACAAAGTAATTGACCTCTATCAGTGTGGAAAAAGTTACAGAGCCATTTCTAAAGCTTTGAGACTCCAGTGAACCATGGTGAGAGCCATTATCCACAAATGGAGAAAACATGGAACAGTGCTGAACCTTCCCAGGATTGGCCGGCCTACAAATATTACCCCAAGAGCGCAGCGATGACTCATCCAAGAGGTCACAAAAGAACCCAGAACAACATCTAAAGAACTGCAGGCCTCACTTGCCTCAGTTAAGGTCAGCGTTCATGACTCAACCATAAAAAAGATACTGGGCAAAAATGGCATGCATGGCAGAGTTCCAAGGCGAACACCACTGCTGACCAAAAAGAACATAGACTTGTCTCACTTTTGCCAAATAAAATCTTAATGATCCCCATGACTTTTGGGAAAATATTCTGTGGACTGATGAAACAACATTTGAACTTTTTGGGATGTGTGCATCCCATTACATCTGGCATAAAATAACATAGCTTTTCAGAAAAAGAACATCATGCCAGCAGTCAAACATGGTGGTGGTAGTGTGAAGGTCTGGGGCTTTTTGCTGCTTCTGGACCTGGATGACTTGCTGTGATTGATGGAACCATGAATTCTGCTGTCTACCAAAAAATCCTAAGGAGAATATCCGGCCATCAGTTTGTGACCTCAAGCTGAAGTGCACTTGGGCTCTGCAGCAGGACAATGATCCAAAACACACCAGCAAGTCCACCTCTGAATGGCTTAAAAAAACAAAATGAAGGTTTTGGAGTGGCCTAGTCAAAGTCTAGACTTGAGTCCAATTCAGATGCTGTGGCATGATGACCTTAAAAAGGCAGTTCATGCTTGGAAATCTTCCAATATGACTAAATTAAAACAATTCTGCACAGTGGGTCAAAATTCCTCAACAGCAATGTGAAAGACTGATTATCAGTTATCACAAATGCTTGATTGCAGTTGTTGCTGCTAAGGGTGGCAAAACCAGTTATTAGGTTTAGGGGGCAATTACTTTTTCACATAGGACCATGTAGGTTTGGATAGTTTTTTTTTTCCTTAATAAATAAAATCATCACTTAAAACTGTATTTTGTGTTTATTTGGGTTATCTTTGTCTAATATTTACATTTGTTTGATGATCTGAAACATTTACATGTAACAAACATGCACAAAAATAAGAAATCAGAAAGGGGGCATGTGATGCCCATACTCTGGCCCAGCAATCAAGGAGCCTCAATCCTCACCACTAACACCAGAGAGGGCAACTCATAAATGAAGGAAAGAATAACCAATACACACAGTAAAGTGCAATTTCCCTTAATTGCACACAGAGATCACAGTCAGTCTGGGGCTGGTCGCTCCCTTGCTCTCCAGGTCCCCAATAAGACTCCCCACTGGCACAGCTATAGTGTCCAGATCTCAGCCTAGCTGGGCAAGCTAAAACCTCCAGCACCCTCTCTGTCCAACCAGTGCTTTGTGTCTCTGCCCAAGTAGCTGACACACATACACGCACACACACACACACACACACACACACACACACACACACACACACACACACACACACACACACACACACACACACACCTTGAGATAAGAGTTTATACAACCACACAGACACTCCTGGGAAAAGTTGGCACAGGTTTGCCAGCTGTGCCCCTATTACCCAGACTATACTGTAGTACCACCTGCCACCACCCAGCTAATATTTATCAGCTACTGAAAGGCCCTTAAAGGGATGTCCAATCCAATTGGTAGTATAACTAAACAGTCAAGCCTTATTAGAGTGACTTGGTACAGTAATCACTATAAATATGCAATGTACTCTAGAGCTTAAATTGTCTCTACACAGAACAGCCACAGCTGAAAGGTTTTAAAATAGTTAATAATAAATAATATAAACACAAGACAATACTTCTTACTACACAGTGCTAGTCAAGAGTTCAGAGATCACAGAGAAATTCTTAAAATAATTCAGTAGTACAGTTCTGAGATCACAGAAGAACACTTAGTCTAATCTTTCTAGTTTCAAGCTATTTCTAAAAGAAAACACAAGTCTAAGATAATTACATATGAACAAGACAGTGCTGTGAGTTGGATGGTCAAGATAAAAATGCTTAATAATCTCTGGTTCTCTCGGTTTAAATTGAAATTGCAGTTCTGATTCACATTACATCATTCTTCATACTTTCCTGGGGTTCTCAGGCTACACATTACATCATTCTTCACACTTCCCTGGGTTTCCAGGCTAACATAAACTGCATTTACATTCTTAACATCTCCTTTTGTTATCTTGCAGCTGGTCAGGAAGCAGAGCAATAAAAAATACATTTGCATGTTTAAATCTAGAAATGTAACTCTTGGTTAAAACAATGGAAAGAATTTCTTCATCTAGACCCTTCGGCACCACTGTATACATCAAAGGGTCACCACATGCTTTACTTTGGTCAGCAGAGTGCACTGTTGTCACATTTTTTCCCAGTTTGACATGTAACACTATTTCTTTATATTTAAGACAACAAGCCTGTAGTTTACATTCATATTTACAAACAAAATAATTATTTGCAAAATTCTATCAGCTAGGCTGGCAGCCTTCATCTATCTTCACCCACTCTTCACATATCTCCCCCCCTGGAGAACTCAAGATAGTTTTTCAAGTGGCCCTTGAGAAATGCTGCTTGAGAGGGTCAGGTCTATCTGAATACACCTACCCCATTCCCTGTCTTGAGAGCCTATCTGCATTGGCATTGCTACTTCCACTGTGGTGCTGCACTGACATATCATATGGTTGCAACCCCAGGCTCCATCTTAGCAACTTGGTATTTTGCTGTCTGGCTCTGTTTAACCATGTTAGGGGGTTGTGATCTGTCATAACAGTGAATTCCATTCCATACAGATAAGGCTATAGTTTCTGCAGTGCCCACACTATGGCTAGACATTCATTTTCTACAGCTGCATAGCATTCCTCCCTGGGTTGGAGTCTACTACTGAGATAAACAACTGGGGTGCTCTTCTCCCTCTGAAGAAATCTGGCTAAGCACAGTCCCCACCCCATGGTTCGAAGCATCCACCTGCACTCCAAATTTTTTGCTGTAATCTGGACTGGCTAACACAGGGGGTCCTCCCAAAGCTTATTTAAGCCTCTGGAATGCCTGCTTACATGCTGGGGTCCACACTAACTTATCTGGCTTGTTCTTCCTTGTCAGGTCTATGGAGGGGAGCAGCTATGGTACTATAGCTGAGGATGAACTTTCTGTAGTACCCTGCTGTCCTTAAAAATGCCCTCACTTGCTTTTTAGTAACAGATGAAAGCCATGTCTGAATGACTTCCTCTTTGGCAGGTTATTGCCTTATCTTTCCACTCCCCACTCTATGTCCTAGGTAGGAGACCTCTGCCATACCAACGTGACATTTGCTCGGCTTAATGGTGAACCCTGCCCTCTGTAGTCTGCCCAGCAACTCCCTGACATGCTGAAGGTGTTCTGGCCAGGAATGGCTGTAGATGGCAATATCATCGAGGTAAGCAAGGGCAACCCCTCCTGCTCCTACTAGGTTATGATCTACCAACCTCTGGAAAGTTGATGGGGCATTCTTCATCGCAAAGGGCATCTTTGTGAACTCATACAAGCCAAAAGGAGTCACAAAGGCTGACTTCTCTCTTGCACTGGGAGTCAAGGGCACCTGCCAGTAACCCTTGGTACGATCAATGGTTGTAAGATATTTAGACCCACACAGCTGCTCTAGGGCCTCATCAGTCCTAGGCATGGGGTAAGCATCCGACTCTGTGTGACTATTTAATTTCCTTCAGTCCACACAGAACCTGGTGCTGCCATCCTTCTTTGGCACCAGCACCACTGGGGAGGCCCAGGGACTGTTGGGCTATTGAATCACCCCTAGTTCCAACATCTCCTGTACCTCCTCCCTCAGAGTTTGTTTGACTCTCTCAGGCACTCTATAAGAGTCTGCCTATTAATAGACCTTTTGGGTACTGTGTCCACCTGGTGCTTCCCTAGGTGGGTGCACCCTGGTTTCCTAGTGAACATGTCCCCAAATTCCTGCAGCCCTGCTCGGATTTCTCAAACCTGGGTAGGAGATAGCTGCTGGGACATTGTTACCCCTTCCACCAAGGTGTCATCCTGAGCATCACTGAGGAGATCAGTCCCCAGATCTCCCTCAGACTCCTCCTGCTATCTACTGCAAATGTTCAGCACAATGGCCTCTCTATCATGGTAAGGTTTCATCATGTTAACATGGTACAATTTGTGCCCCTGCCTTCTGCCTAGCAGTTCCACCATATAATTAACATCACTTACCTTTCTTACCACCTTGCAGGGTCCCTCCCAAACTGCTTGCAGCTTGTTGTGTCTGACAAGAATGAGAACCATTTCCTGCTGCCCCACAGCATACTCTCTGGCTTGAGCATTCCCGTCATACCACACCTTTTTCTGTTGTTGGGCTTCTGATAGGTTCTCCTCGGCCATCTATGAGTTCCTTCCATGCTTTGTCCTGAGGTTTAGGACGTATGCCACAACAGACTACTTGTGAGACTTGCACTCACCTTCCCACTCATCTCAAATTAAGTCTAGAGGTCCCCTCACCCTATGCCCATACAGCAAATCAAAGGGTGAAAAACCTGTGGATTCCTGGGGAACCTCTCTGTAAGCAAACAACAGATGGGGCAAATATTTGTCCCACTCCCTCTTAAACTGATCTGCAAATGCATGTAGCATGGACTTGATTGTAGAGATTAATCTAACAAGACCATTAGTCTGGGGATTGTAGGGGGTGGTCTTCATGTGCTTCACCCCACAGAACTTCCACAGACAAGCCAGCAGGTCTGACATGAAATTCGCACCTCTGTCAGTCAGTATTTCCTTTGGGAAACCTACCCTGCTGAAAATCTCTAACAAAGCATTTGCCACCTTCTCTGCCTCAGTGGAGGACAAAGCCACTGCCTCAGGGTATCGTGTAGCATAATCCACTACCACTAGAATATACTTTTTCCCTATGGAACTTGGGGTACTCAGAGGACCCACAATATCCATAGCTACCCTCTGAAATGCCTTCTCAATCAAATGAAGAGGCATCAAAGGAGCTTGCACCTTTTCTCCTGCCTTGTGTACCTTTTGGCACTGCTCACAGGTCCTGCAGTGCCCTGTTATATCTCTGGAAATTCCAGGCCAGTAGAAGTTCTACATAATACGCCTCTTTGTATGTTTTATGCCCATATGACCTGCAAAGTGAATATCATGGGCTATGGCTATAAGTGCCAGATGGTAGAGTCTAAGCACTACCAACTGCTGTACTCTCTCACCTTCTAGCCATCCTTCAGGGGTCTACTCTCTGTATAGTAACCCTTTGTCCAAGTATACAGATTCCCCCTTTCCTTGAGAATCAGGTGCCTCCCTAGCTACCTGCCTCAGGCCTTGCAATGTAGGGTCTGAGAGCTAAGCCTGTCTCAACTCTGTCATTGTAACCCTTCCCAGCTCCCCTTCCACAGGAAGTGTGACATTCTCTGACAGTGGTGCCTCACTGTCAGCCTGGGTATTACTGCTCACCTCTACCTTTGCTGTCACTCTGTACAAGGGACCATCAGTACCCACAAGCAGCTGTGGCTCACATTCAGTCTCACTGCTACAGAGTAGCTCCCTCCCTGCAGTAATCACCTCACCAGTCCTGGCTGCAAGTATGCAGTCTGTCTGTGTCTCCCCCAGGCTACTAGACCCACATGTTTGTCTCCTAGCCTGACCGCGTGTAACTGCATAAGCACATGGTACTGCCTCAACCAAATCCTTCCCTATCAGGACATCTACAGGATGGTAGTTCAGTACCCCTGTTATCTCAAGCCAACCTACTATTGGTATTTTGCCTTTCCCACTTACTAGCTCCCTCATCTTTTGATCCCCACCTTGCCTCTGTGGACACCTGTATGCCACATGGCCCCACTGGTTGCATTCAAAACATTTAACCCTAGCTCTTGGATGTGTACCTGGACTAGTGGCTTCCACTGCTATTGGCAGATTCTGTTGGGGCAGTCGGTGCTGCTCACCATGGGTTACTTTGGACCCATGAGCAGTACTGGTGGTCCCCTTCCTGTGCAGGTCTGTCCTGCTTGCCAGGTATAGGTCTCCCTTCTTCCCCAACTCATCTGAAGTAGCACATTGTCTATCAGCTAACCAGATCCTCATGTCCTCAGGCAAAGTGCTAAGGGCTTGTTCCCTCACCAAAAGATCTGCCAGCCTTTCAAAAGTGGTGACCTGACATCCACTCACCCACCTATGGAAATAAGTGTTCAGTTCAGCAACATATTCACACACACTTTCATCTGCCTTGCGCCTATGCTCACGAAACTTTTTCCGATACGTTTCAGGTGTTAGATAAAAAACTCTAACAGACATTTTTTTACAGCAGTATAATCAAAACATGCAACGTCAGACATTTCAGACAATACAGTTACAGCTTTACCATGGAGTAACGGGGTCAGGAACCGTATCCAGAACTTTTGGTTAACACCATACTATTTGCATACCCTCTCAAACATATGAATGAAACTATCAAATTTATCCCCCTCTTTAAACTGTGGAAGAAATTTACTGACCTGTTGTGCTTCTGGTGTCCAGTGACTCCATTCTCCATTACCTCCATGACTCTGGTGAAGAGTCAGCATTTCTTTCTCATGCTTCCTCTGCCTCTCCTTTTCCTCGGCTTCTATCTCCAAACGCCTGGCCTCCAGCTCAAGCCTTTTCAGCTCCAGATGGATTTTTAAGTCCTCTGCAGAAAGGTTGAGCTGTCCATTCTCCAAGGGTATTATATCTCTGCTGCCAGTCTGATTGTCCTCCTGGTTGCTCTTTTCAGATGCAGCTGTAACCAAGACTGCAATCAGGTCTGCCTTAGTCAGGTTTCCATGCACCAGTCCCCTAGCCTGGCACATCTCTGCCAGCTGGCCCTTTGTTAGCTTTCCATACTCCTCTGCTGACATGCTGCCTGCTCACCCTGACTAACTAAGCTAACAAAAGAAATAAAACAATTGTGATTTGAACTCTGAGTATTCACTGCGTGGCTGATTTAGAGTGAAAAACACCTTCAAAGCTCACTAAACCCAAACTACAGGAATTCACTCTACCCACACCACTACAAGCAAATTAGTATTTGCCAATCAATTAATATGTGGTGTGGATATTCCACAACTGCCAAACAATTAGTTGTGATGCTTGTACCCTGGCCCAGCAATCAAGGAGCCTCAATCCTCACCACTAACACCAGAGAGGGCATCTCTTTTATGAAGGAAGGGATAACCAATACACACAGTAAAGTGCAATTTCCCTTAAGAGCACACAGAGATCACAGTCAGTCCGGGGCTGGTGACTCCCTTGCTTTCCAGGTCCCCAATAAGACTCCTCACTTGCACAGCTATAAGGTCCAGATCTCAGCCTAGCTGTCCAAGCTAAAACCTCCAGTAGCCTATCTGTCCAACCAGTGCTTCGTGTCCCTGCCCAAGTAGCTGACACACACACTCTTTGAGATATGAGTTTATACAACCACACAGACACTTCTGGGAAAGGCTGGCACAGGTTCTCCAGCTGTGCCCCTATTACTCAGACTATACGGTAGTACCGCCTGTCACCACCCAGCTAATATTTATCAGCTACTCAAAGGCCCTTAAAAGGGTGTCCAATTATTACTGTGCAATATTATTATCCAATTAGTAGTATAACTAAACAGTCAAGGCTTAATAGAGTGACTTGGTACAGTAATCACTATACATATGCAATGTACTCTAGACCTTAAATAATCTCTACACAAAACAGCCACAGTTGAAAGGTTTTAAAATATTTAATAATAAATAAAACACAAGACAATATTTCTTACTACACAGTGCTAGTCAAGAGTTCAGAGATCACAGAAAAATACTTAAAATAATTCAGTAGTACAGTTCTGACATCACAGAAAAACACTTAGTCTAATCTTTCTAGTTTCTAGCTATTTCTAAAAAAACACAAGTCTATAATAAATTACATATGAGCAATACAGTGCTATGAGTTGGATGGTCAAGACAAAAATGCTTAATAATCTCTGGTTCTCTCTGTTTAAATTGAAATTGCAGTTCTGAGTCACATTACATCATTTTTCACACTTTCCTGGGGTTCCCAGGCTACACATTACATCATTCTTCACACTTTCCTAGGTTTCCAGGCTAACCGACACTGCATTTACATTCTTAACAGCTCCTTTTGTTATCTTGCAGCTGGTCAGGAAGCAGAGCAATAAAAATACATTTGCCTGTTTAAATCTAGCAGTTTAACTCTTGGTTAAAACTATGGAAAGAATTTCTTCATCTAGACCCTTCGGCACCACTGTCTACATCAAAGGGTCACCACATGCTTTACTTTGGTCAGTAGAGTGCACTGTTGTCACATTTACCCCAGTTTGACATGTAACACTATTTCTTTACATTTAAGACAACAAGTCTGTAGTTTACATTCATATTTACAAATTACAGAATTATCTGCAAAATTCTATTGGCTAGGCTGGCAGCCTTCATCTATCTTCACCCACTATTCACATTGCAAATACTTTTTCATTGCACTGTATTTCATAGCAGTGCAGTCTTACCAAGTGCACAGCAGATGTATTTCATAGCAGTACAGTCTCACCAAATGCACAGCAGATGTATTTCATAACAGTGCAGTCTCATCAAGCACCCAGGAGATGCATTTCATAGCAGTACAGTCTCGACAAGTACACAGTAGATGCATTGCATCCTTAATGAATATGTATATACAACCTGCATTACCTTGCACACTATTAGTTTGAGGTCTGAGCATGTGGAAGGGCATGTAGTCTGGTATGGCTGTGGTGTTGTCCACAGCCGTGAAGCAGTTATCTTTGACTGCATGAATATCTGCATATTCCAAGGTGAGGACACCTTCCACAGTGTGGGGTTTAGTGTTGCCATTCCCAGCATGTAGCAGCATAACCATGATGTTGTATGAAGATGGCATTCTCATTGAAAAGTTTTTGCTCCAGATAGTGCCTATAAGATGCACTGTGGGGGTGTCGGCAGCCTTGGCAAGTACTCAAAATCCCAGGGGTGAGAGATGAAAACCATCTCTGGGAAAGCATTGACATCTGTTGATCAAGTCATCCCAGGCAGACAAGTAGTGGATCCCCTTACAATGACACCACACACTAAGCCAATTATTTATGTCCCTCATTTTCTGTGTGTATTGAGCTATCATCCTAGGTGAGGGTCAAATGTAGCTGAAGGCTATGGGCATACCCACAAGAAACACAGAGTGTGTAAGCTTAGTCATTTGTCTGCATACAGTCCGGTGATGTATGTCTCTAGTTGTACGCACCTGCAGGAAATATGAGGTCATCATTATGTCACCTGATATTTCTTGAGTTGAGACAATACGTAGTATGGCGTATTGTGTCAAGCCACAGACAGATAAGTGTGACATTTGCCATATGTATCCTGGTGACGTGGACATCGATGTGTCTTAAGATACACTCACCTATGAATAATAGGTTTGCTTTTGTGTTTTGCCTCAGGTGTGTGACTGGTGAGGCACTGGTGCATGCACTATTATGTGTACTGTGCTCTACAGAGGTAGGATTTTGTGAGGTGTTTGTTGTTTGGGAATGTGTCTGGTAAGGAGCTGCACACATGCAGGTGTGTGTGTTGTGGGTGTGGGTGGTGCATGAGGTGAGCTATGCATGTTGACAAAATGCTCATTGCCATATGTACTGACTGCTGTGTGAGACACCATGCAATCAAGGTTTGCAGTACAGTCACATCCATCAAATGTTGTGTTTGTGTGGCATAGGAGTAGAGGGGTGTGTACACTTTCCACATATCATCAGCAGTCATTGATAGTGTCATTAGCAATACAGTCATGCTTCTGTGTACGTCACAGCATAGCATTGTTAGGCAGTGTCATGACACTGCGATAATTTAAAATAATTTATCTCTTAATGTTAGGCCCCCAAAAACATTATAAGTCATTCAGTGACATATCAAACATTGAATCAAGTAATGAAACAAGACAACGAACGGTAAACAGAAGTGCATTGGGGTAAAGATTAATCCATCCATACAAATAGTCACATCCTTCTCCTATCCTTAATAAGTGCATTGGGGTAAAGATCAATCCACCCATATAAACAGTCACATCCTTCTCTTATCCTTAATTCCAACCCTACAGCTCAGGCTTGAGATGGAGAACTTGCTTTGGGTGACTCATTTTTGCACAAAGCATTACATCCTATTAACCAGCTTCTATAACATAAGAGTTGCTGTGTCTTGCCTTACTGCCCTAATATATTACAGGATATTCCAACACTTCTGAGGAGCTTACTGAATAATAGAGGATCTTTTATTAAAATCTTAATACATACAGGTATATAAATGACTTTAACTCAGTACTGAACTGAACAAGAGATCTTAGTTAATGAACTTAATGATACCTTAGAGGGTATTGTAGATACACTTGTGCAAAAATGACTCACCCAAAATAAGCACATCAGGCGGAATCTGGGTAAAGAAGTTAAACTTTTCCACTTGCATTCTGTCTTGATGTGTAAATGCAACACTATTCTCCATGATTATGAGGGAATTTAATAAAGCCTACACTTTTTTTTGTGTAGGCATCACTTTGCGATGCTTACACAGAGGCAAACATATTAAAATTCAATAAGCACTGCTGAGCTGCTTGCACACACGTGGAAATGCAGAAAATTCCATGGCATACAAATCGCCTCATAAGCAGGTTAATCTCAAGCAAATGAGGCAGGTAGAGCAATCCAACATGCAGAAAAGCATCTGTTCAGACCCCGTGTCAGTCTCTGTAGTGTATGCAGAAAAATTCCATGCACAGGAGTCTAGACAGAAAAAAGGGGGTGTAAAACTGTAGAAATGTGGGCATAAATCCCCTGAAAATGTAAGACCACACATATGAGCAAAACTATTAGTCTGTATGTCGGTGTGTAGCACAAAGATGCTTAATGGAAAAAAAAATAGGAAAAAAAAGAATTTTATAGTATGTGACAGAAATGTATTATAGGACCTTGTGTGGGGTCCCTACAATGGTTCATTGCTGCTGTTGCTAATGTGATAGGGCTATGAAGTGTGTAATTTCTAGGCTATCAGCATGGATAAGTATGCAAATGAGGTGGGGATATTGAATAGCAGAAAGGAGTAATCATGTCTGCATATCCCCTTTGTGTAGGGTCTTAAAGCCTGTTAATGTTTACACAGGATGTGGCTGACATCAGGGGGTGTATCATCTCACTTCTAAGGTCTTTTAAGCTTAGGTGTGCATGTTTGCATGGTGCGCCTCCTGGCTGAGCATGTTCACAAAACCAGATGTTTTCAATTAGAAAGTTTGACCTTTGCATAAACTATGCTGCTCGGCATTGCACATTGAAATAGGGCTATTAAATGATGTTAATTATATTGTAAGCAGGTAGAATGCATCATGGTTATCCAATCACCCATTCTGCACCTACAGCAGACCTGTATAAAGCATGCATACACCCTACATTATGACTTTTCCCCAATACTCTGGACCACTGGAGTACAGACTTGGAAATTTTAACTGAGATAATGCTAGGGGCTGCTGCAGGTCTGCTACATCTGTATGTGCTAGATGCTGAAGTCACTGCTGCTGGTGCTGCTGACAATAGACCTAGGCAGAGAAGGAGAAGACTGTTCAGGACTTCCAGGAGCTACATGAGAGCTGGAGATTGTAAAGTGCTACAGGGTGGACACGGACATACTGCAGGAACTCACTGAGCTCTGCCACCCACAACTCAGACCCAAAGCGAACAGAGGGGAACCCATCCCAGTGGAAACAAAGGTATGTGTAGCCCTTAGGATTCTAGCTACAGGTACTTTCCAAAGGCCAACTGGGGACATGATGGGGGTATCACAGGCATCTGCATCCAAGATAGTCCACCAGTTCCTGGATGCCTTGCTACCACATGCCAGTGAGTACATAACATTTCTCCTTACCTCTGAGGTGAGATCCAGCAATATGCAACACCTCTACCATGTACCACACTACCCTGAAGTACTAGGTGGTATAGATTGCAAACATGTACACATCAAGGTATGAGCCAGTGAAGAGGGTAGAATTTAAGTCAACCGCAAGGCGTACAACTCCATCAACTGCCAGGTCATGTGCAGTGTCCAGAGGATTATCCTGAATGTTTGTGCTAGCAGCCCTGGCAGTTATCATCCTATATCTGTCATACATCACAGCTGTACCAGATGTTTGCTAGGGGGGGCATCCTACACAACCATTTACTGGTGGATGCTGGCTACGTCCTGGAACCATTGATGATGACACCCATCAGAAAAATTCTCACACACCCCATGGAAGAATACTATAATGAGGAACATTTACAAACTAGGAACATCATAAAATGTGTTTGGGCTTCTAAAGTCATGGTTCCAGTGCCTCGATATATCTGGTGAAGCCCTACAGTACTCTCCAGCCCATGTGCACATATGTTCATATTATCTGCTATTCTACACAGGCTTATCCTATGGAAACAGCTGCAGCAGGATCAGCAAATGGAAGGGATACACAGCCCCCCACCAGTGCCTTGGTCATCACAGCCACAGTTAAAGGAGGAATCAGAGTAGAAACCCCCTTCTGATGTCCCTGTAGGCAGACATAGGCTCAGTATGCCTGGCTTTGGCTAAGAGACAATGTATAGCACATTCACCGACAACCTAGGGACTGACACTTTACTCCTACTCACGTACATATATTAAAATTGATGCAAGGCAACCCACACAGCCTGTTCCCATCCATGTATTGGCTGTGTACTCCTTACATCAGACAGAGTCAGCCCTGACCTACAGTTCTCTCAACTGTTGCATTCATAAGGCAAGACTATAACCTACACAGTACTTGTAAGGATAATTGTGATATGGTATGGTATGTTTGGATCTGCTACATTTATGTAAGTAAATATAGCAGGCTATTTGGACAGAAGTAATATCCACATGGGACTACAGATAACCATTCCAGTATCACATGTCCTTTAACAGTCACTAGGCCTCATACATGGAATACTCACTACAACAGTCAAGGGAGATGTTAAACAGAGGGGTTACATAATATTTGGACCACTGTGTATCCCAGCAGAACATGAGATGTTGTTCGACCACCCCCAGCACAGCAGTGTTCCCATATAAGTGCTGTGTATCCCAGCAGAACATGAGATGTTGTTCGACCACCCCCAGCACAGCAGTGTTCCCATATAAGTGCTGTAACAGTAACTCATCAATGGCGTATCAGCAGTCCAGGCAATCTCAGGGAAGTAACACAGAAACTGATCATGCAGTCTATGTCTCACTTAATGCAGGAATAACAACATACATATTTATGCTGTTGTTTATGTGATAAATGACTACTCTCTGTCTGACAGCTTGACTGGCTCAGTAGACTAGGGAAGTCAGCATGGGTGATGACGTTGATAATTCTAATCTTGAAATATCCACAGCTTTTGGATGTGGGCTATTATTATGATGGCGTCTTTACAGACTGTGAGTCTGTGTGTGGTGTAACATTATTAACCTCTATCACATATTAATGACACCAGACAGCTGAAGAATGCCATGGATAGTTTGAGAGAATTAATGTCATGGATAGTTTGAGAGAGGTACAGTACTGCAGACCCAGGGACAAAAGTTATTTTCCATAACACACAAAATCCCAGACTAGAGTACAGGTAGGTGTGTCCTGGAGTCAGTTTATAAGTATTGACAATCCCACTGGACATGCTCATACACTTAGTTACACAGAGCATAATTCTGTTGTCCCTTGACCAAAATGACCTGTTATGTATAGTTATGTCTATACACAGATACATACATGTGTATATATATATATATATATATATATATATATATATATATATATATATATATATATATATATCTGTCTGCTACTATCTCTCTCTCCAATAGCTAGCATATATATATATATATATCTCTATGCATATACAAATAGAGATATACCTATATACACCTATATATAGCTATGTATATAAAAACATACATCTCAAGTCTCCCCCCATATATCTATGTAACACATATATATATAGTGTACACACACAGCTACATTTCTATATACATCCCTGTTATACGCATAAATATGTATGCAGATGTCTGTATTGCCCTACATACCCTGATAATGGTACACAAAGCTACACTATCACACATCTATAATGTTGCTCAAAGGATCCAAAGTAAGGGCTAAACAGTACATAATGTGCTTACCTACAGACTTCTGTGCCTGCTGGATGTCACCACACATACAGGAACAGGTGAGCAGGTGGTGTAATGTATAATGTTGTCTATGTGCGCATGGACTGGGCACATTGTTCTTGCCCACAGGCTTGCCCATCCAAATGCAAACAGCCACATATGGACAAACTGGTAACTGTAGCCACATAGGTAGGATAAATAAACTGCTAGGCTACTAGATACAGATAACAGTACAAAGCAATTTCAATCTACACACCACAGATGCTGTGCAACACAAGCCTAGTTTTTGTAATCCACAAGTAGTTTGCCTTTAGTCATGCCTAAAACAGACATCACTTGTGGCATGTGTGATTAGTACCGTGTTCTATAGGGTTTAAGAATAGATAGGTAGGGGTACTGTCTCACTGCAGGCCACTTGGCATGTGTGTGTGTGTGTGTGTGTGTGTGTGTGTGTGTGTGTGTGTGTGTGTGTGTGTGTGTGTGTGTGTGTGTGTGTGTATGTGTGTACACATGCCTTCCCCCACAAAATAACTGAGAATCCCTCATTGACTATGAAACTACAATAGTTATGCATGTTTTAGCCCTGTAATTTGCTGGCAATTTCCAAACTGCCCTCTTCTACAAGGTCTGCTGATGTCATTGACCTTAAGACTACCAGCTGCCATTGTAATGTCAGACTTAAGCAGTGATGGGAGTGATAAATGCTGTAATCTATAGTTTATAGGATTATCAGCAGACAAGGACAATTTAGATGTATTTGGACTTAATACAGGTCAGTCCCTTATGTCAGACAATGCCCCAATTAACACTCGAGATAAATGTGGTTCTGTTTTTTTCTAAACTTAGTAGACAAACGAAATCCCTCAGAACCAGCATATGGCACCTAAAGCTTTTTAAAGCGTACAAAATAAAAGACATCACACCCAGAGGGCTCCGAATTAGGTTACAACCATTGGTGGCTAACATCGACAACCAATTAACACAAGAATGGGCCACTGCACAGCATCAAGCATCAATGCTTTTTGTAGATAGTCTCTCTAAATATTATGAAAGAACCATAGAAACAATGATTATCGACATACAAACCACTGTTTCAGAAGCTGACATTTTTTCCACTGAAGACTATTATCAGACTCATTTATTAGAATTAGTCAAAGATTTAGCATTCATGGAAGAGCAACTCAAGAAAAAGAAAATGCATAAGTTTAACAGAGACTTAGCTGACTATGAAAAAGGTAAACCATTCGTAACACAAAAAAGTGTCAGGTTCAATGAAGGGGCAAATAAAACACAAAAGGGTAGGAAGAGACCCAGGCCAATATTAAAAAAGAATGAGACAACATACAGTGTTACAACTGATGAGGATTACTCATCAACAACAGATGGTGAGGCTTCCTCTAACCAGGCGTCCCCAGTTGCAAAAAGAAAGCAACCTACCCCTTTAGGTCCAACAAACGTAGGGCAGGGAGGAAACATAGGAGAAAATATGGGTACAACTAACCTTCAAACATTATTGAAACAAATAACAACACAGTGAATAATGTTCTTAACATTTCTTCCTTTGAGCTTACGAATGTATAACACAAAGTACTGAATAAAGGTTTAAATTTTGTACCAACATCACCTGTTCCTGAACATTTTTTAATGGAGGATATCAATAATTTTTGTAGAATTCTTAATTTAAAGTTATTTTTTTCAGAGCAGTCTAACTCTCAAAGATCTACTGGGTTCCGGTTCGGGAAATCAAATTTTACACCTCCTATGGACAAGCATGTTTCCATATTTAAAAACTGTGTTATGAAAGATCTACACTTTTCTAACAATTATACATGCAATCGTAGTAATCTCAAGTCAGGCAGAAAGACTTGCTCTTTCACAATTACAACAGAACAAGGATATAGTCATTACTCCAGCGGACAAAGGTGGTGGTATTGTAATGGACCATTCAAAATACAAGGATGAGACGTTAAAACAATTATCACAATCACAATTCTACATACAAATGGTAGTGGATCCAACATCTAACTTCAAATCTGAAATTGATTCTTTTTTGGATCTGGCAGTAGAGGAGGGCATTATCACCACACCAGTTGCCAGGCAACTCAAGGTAAATGAACCAATGCCACAATATCTATACCTCATACCCAAAATACACAAGGATTTACACAATCCACCAGGTAGACCTATAGTTTCAGGTCGGGGATCTTTAACCGAACCCCTATCGGCCTTTCTCACAGAACATCTTAAACCACTGCTTAGTATGGTTAGATCACGTATTCAAGACACCACACAGTTTCTAAATATCATTGAAGATTCTCAGTTGGAAGAGGATTGGTTGTTATGCACACTGGATGTATCCTCTCTGTATACTAGCATCCCTCATAAAGCTGGCATAATGGCGGTGACTTACTGGTTAAACAAGTCCAATTTATATCCCACTGAATTTAACAACTTTTTGATTAAACTTACAGAATTTGTTCTACAAAAAAACATTTTTTATTTTGAAGGCAATCCATATTGGCAAATCAAAGGTACAGCTATGGGGGCATCATTTGCCCCAATTTATGCAGATTTGTTCATGGGATATTTTGAACAGGCCTTCATATATGATGTTCAACATAATACTTACATTGACAATTTAGATATCTGGCGTAGATATCTGGATGATTGCTGGTTGGTGTGGTGGGCTGGTAGGGAAGAACTATCAAAATTTGTTGGATATCTCAACCACAATCCTTTTGATATACATTTCACAGCCAATACTGGATATCATGAAATAGTTTTTTTGGACGTTGTGGTTAAAAGATTGCCTAATCATACTTTGGCAACATCCATACACAGAAAATTTCCACAATACAACACTTTACTTCATGCTACCAGTTCTCACCCACCCCACATCATCAGCAACATCCCAAAGTCTCAATTTTTGCGACTTAAAAGAATATGTTCCACAGATATAGAATATTCTGTACACACACAGGATTTACAATCCAGGCTTATTGATAGGGGATATAATTTGGAACACCTAACCAATACGGTGAACCAAACCAAGAACAAAAGCAGGCATGAATTATTGAAATACAATAGATCACAAGAGGATGAACAAAATAATTGCCAACAACCCATTAGACTAGTCACCACTTATGGCAATAATACATCTAGGTTTAGACAGATTGTCAGTACACACTGGGACATATTGAAATCGAACCCAATTCTCAATGAGATTCTCCCAGATGAATGTGCTTTTTTTTATCACAGAGGGCGGACCATTCATTCCCATCTAACACATTACAAAAGATTTACTCCACCCGCTACAATACAAACAACACTTTTTGGTGATCCACTGCTGGGCTGTTACCCTTGTGGACATTGTTGTGCATGTCAGCACATTTGCAAAACAAAAAAATTCAACAGCAAAAATACATCCAAGGTATATAACATCAATATCTTTGGAAACTGCAGTTCTGATTGGGTCATCTATCTTGCCTATTGCACCTGTTCTGCCTTTTATGTTGGTCAAACCTCTAGACCCATTAGAATAAGAATCAGTGAACATTTAAGCTCTATCAGAAACAGACATATAACAAATGCTTTATACAAACACAGTAGAAATCATACAAGTGCATCCTTTAAGTTTATTATTATTGACAAAATTCAACTCCACAGAAATTTCAAGATGGGTTGGCACACCAGATTAAATAATAAGGAAAGTATGTGGATCACTAAACTTGGGGCCTTTTTCAAACCGGGGCTGAATGAATATGAAGTACATGAAGGTGCATTTAGACAATAATTTTTATATTTTTGTGTTATCAATACACATTTGTACCATTTATGTTAATAAGACAAACTTCATGGTATACTTAGGAATTCATTCAAGCCCAAATAATTCTAGCACTTGATTATTTAATTTTTCTATTGTTATACTGTGTCCTTGTCAACCCAGTGTGTCATCATGGCTTTGATTATACAATATTAGCATTGTGGTATTTAATCTTTAATAGAAACTTAGATATATTTTCATAATCTTTATTTTTGTTTCAAACTCATTTATTCATTTGCACTGTTGCTAGCATCATTTAATTTGTAGCTGCGTTGTATGAGTCTGTCGACCAATGGCAGGAGCATACCATTTTACAGAGATGTATTTAAACAGTACCAGGATGCAATGTTGGTTTGTACAATTACTTTCGGTAAAAGGAAATGCAACATTGATAAAGGCTTGTTAAGCCGAAACCGGTCTGTTATTTTCATGGCAGGCAGCTTTTTGGCTACCTTGGAATAAATATTAATAATTATCCTGCTGTTTTGAGTGCTGGTCCCTTCTTGGTTTGCTGTAATCTATAGTGTGCCAGAGTAGTTAAGTAGGGGTTCAAATCTCACTGCAGGCCACTTTGTGAGTGTGTGTGTGTGTGTGTGTGTGTGTGTGTGTGTGTGTGTGTGTGTGTGTGTGTGTGTGTGTGTATGTATATCCCCCTGCAAAACAAATAAGAATCCCGAATTGATTATGAATCTGTAATAGTTCTGTACTTTTGGCCCTGTAAGTTGCTACTGTTTTCCAAACTGTCCTCTTCTACAAGGCCTGCTGATGTCATCAGCTTTAAGACTACCATCTGCCATTCTACTGTCACACATAAGCCGTGGCATGTGCGATAAGTACTGTGATATATAGTCCCCGGGATTCATGAAGCTCGGCGCAAGGCCGGCGTAAGGGCTGCGCCGGCGGTGCAGTGAATAGCCGGCGTAGTAGCGCCATATGCATATTAATGAGAGTGCGCCGCAACCACAGACACGTGCGTAGTGTACGTGAGTGAGCCCAAGTAGGATGCGTCCGGAGGCGTGTCTAAGCTGGCATGCGGTGAGCAACCTAATGTGCTGACTGCCACGGTCCGCCCATAATAGTAATGGCAGCAGCCAGGGCCCGTGCAGAATGAAACGCACGTAGAGTATGCAACATAGTACCCGTCCCAACTAAACGGAGAAGCAAATACAACCCACGGAGGCTTAAGTGTACCCGTCCAAGGAGCAAAGGATACGCATGAGACCGCGTTTGTCCCGCAATGCACCGTCAGTGGTTATACTCAGAGAAGGTGTACCACAGCATGTCAGTGCGCCGCACCGACATAGGAGTAGCGACTAAGGTTACCACCTGTCCCACTTTGCGAGGGGCAGTCCCTGTATGGGCAGTTGTGTCCCGAAAAAAAATATTAAAAATGGCAAATGTGCTAAGATTGTAGGTCATAATGATATCCCGTATTTAATGTAATGGTTGCATGAATTGGTTATGTCTGTAACTGAAATACCTAAATGTCACAAGAAACAGAATAAGCAACCAAACTGCCACAACAATAAGCTTTTATTGAGGCAAACAAGTGAAGTTCTATGCTATATAGTGACCGTGTGTATGTGTCGGCCTGTAAAATCAGATGTGAGTCCCGGAAATATCCCACCCTGGCAACTGGAAAAGGTGGCAACCCCAGTAGCGACATGGGCATGGTCACCAGGGTTACCAGCTGTCCCAATGTGCCATGGACAGTCCCTCATTGGACAGTTGTGTCCCTGCAAAATCGAAAAATGGAAAATGACCTGAGATTCCCTGCCAAAATATTCCATAATATACATGTAATAGTAGCATAAAACATATAATTTGTATATGAAACACATACATGGCATAAGAAACTGAATAAGGAACCCAAATGCTAACAGAATAAGCGTATAGTATGGCAAACAAGTGAAGTTCTGTCAACTCCACTTGCCGTGGGTATGTGTTGTCCTGCAAAATCTGAAGTTTCCACAAAACATGTCCCACTATGGGCATTGGAAAAGGTGCCAACCATAATTGTCACAAGCAGTAGTGAGAGTACATAGCCGGGTAGCTGTGTTGACATAACAACAGGAAGGAATCAAGATACCTTAAACACAGGCAAACATGTGCATAGCAACATATCCCACACCCAGCAACGTCTCTGTCGCATACACTGGATGGCGTATGTTGAAGTGTAATATCCAGAAGCAGAACCCATGCATTCAGATGTAATACACAATAGCCTCATTGTAGCATGTAAGTCCCACCCATGTACACCTGTGCACCCAAACCTGCTAGCATCCATGTGCAGCTATACACCTACACACAATGTGCATACCTGAAATGTGGTAAGATGTTTGTGTTAGGCAGTGCCACACGGGCAAATCATTACCCACATGTCACCAACCCACCTCAGGTACAGATATGGAAATGGCTGCATGTGAATGTGTCTGCAGAATGTGTACATCCCGCATGTGGTATGTACCCGTCCAAACCATATAGGTTTGCATACGACACGGTGCACATAACTGTACACATGTGGACAAGTCGGGTTGTTGAACCACCGCATCGATGATTAGCTATGCAGAGAAGTCGAACACATATAGCGGAACACGTGCCTACCAAACAGGACGTCCTAACAGGGTGCTACAGGCAAAGAAGGGGAAGGTGGGACATCACATGTGGAGAGTAGCGTTGCCAGATGGCCAAATACACACGGTCAAGGTAAAGGACGGAACAACATGCATATGGCCGGATGGATGTTGTTTGAAAAATATATATAGAAACACATATGAAGTGCCAGTTTAGACTCGAAATACTATATAATGCATTGAATTGTACCGTACAATATGGCAGTAGAACTGATCATGCATGTAATTGGTGAAGCTAAGCTGTAGTGAGATGGAATTCTGACCCTGGCAGTAACCAGTACAGCAGGCTTATGTCTCTCAGCATTAATTATCTGCTGGGTTACAGAAAAATAAATGTATGTACATGCATAACATCACCCCTTCCCCTGAGGAGGATGGCCTTGTGAGCTCTATCGAAAATAAGAGTACAACTCCTTACCAGAGAGACAAAGCAACGTATTAAGAAATGAACTGACTACTGTATCGGAACAGTCCAGGGTCCTTGAAACAGCTACAATCACAGAAGGACACTGTAATTGACCAGGTGCCTTGCAAGGCTGTGTTATTCTCATGGGAAAACATTTTAAAAGCACGACCTCAGCACCCACGTATGTATAGACTATTGCGGAGCATAGTGATGGAAATGCCCTGTGACCGACCACGTCAGTAAGGTGGGCAAAAGCTGATTGTAAACACTATATAAAGAAATTGCTTACTGTATAGAGTCACACAAAACTCTCATACTTGGACTGTATATTATTTTGCCTGCCTGTGTACACTACTAAAACGTTGTGAACCCGAGCCTCCTGTGTTATTGACTGTCACTTAGAAAAGCCTACTGATAACTACAGTCTGGTTTTAACAACTTATTTGACATTGTGATCCTTCTTATCCGGAATTCCTTGGTAAGCTACAGGTCAGAGTGCATGGGTGGTTAGACATCTGCGCAGGGGAATTTGCCTAAATGGTTCTTCTTGAATGAAAAGACCTCCGACTGAATTGTTGTGTGTAAAGAGGCTGTCTACTGTCTGATCTGTGGCTGAAAAGCGGAAAACTGGATCCCAAGAAGAAAACGTGCACTCATAAACAGGAGGCTCAGGTAAGGAGGGTTTGCCTCTTTGTGTCTATTGTAGATCAGGGACCAGACTACATTGTATTTCTGTTAACAGTTGTGATAGCAGGTCGAAGACCAATCCAAATAGTGTTAAATCTGGACATAGGTCAGGGGAACACAGAGTAGAGTAAATAGTCATTGTAGACACTACAGTGGATACAGGAAAGGAGATACCACGTGGTACGAGAGAAGGGTACGTAACAGTCGTGTAGAGGATATGGGAGATTAGTGAACAAACACATCATGTGATCCACGTTTGACGGGTGACGTGAAGTATATGCAATCGCAGAGAGCACATAATGTGACATAGTCTGCAAAATGGGGTAATAAATATGACATTGATGGTATATTAGACAAAATATAGTTACTGAAGCATTGTAATCTCTGAAAATGTGATGCACATGTTCTAGGGTAACCACCTGTCCCACCCTGTGAGGGACAGTCCCTCTTTGGCCAGTTGTGTCCTGCAAACAAACCGAACAAATGGCAAATGTCCTGATATCTCAGGACAAAGATTTCCCAGATATCGTTTCAAATGGTAGCATAAAACAGTAATTTTGTATCTGGAACAACAAAATATCATAATAAACAGAATAAGCAACTGAAATGCTACAAGAATTGGTAGCTCTCCTGGCAAAAAGTGAAATCCTGTCCTATGTACTGGCCGTGGGTATGTTTTTTCCTGGCAAATTACACATTCCGAACACTAATGTCCCACATTGTGCATTTGAAAAGGTGGCAGCCCTAAGATGTGCAGGCGACAAAACAAGGACAATTGGGTATCCGTCAAGCACATAGGTGGATTGAGGTAGTGAACCGAAGGGAACAGAACACTACAAATGCGAAAGCATCATACGTACACAGAGAAGATCATAATACAGTAGTAGCGACAGCCCCCACCCCTACCACCTCCGATACCACATCCAGGATATGAAGCGGGAGGGCAGGCTAGTCCCCACACGTTATCCTGTGGCAACAGAGGTATCACAACGACCAAATGTAACAGAAGCTATTGAAACCACATCCCGAACTCGTAACATACCTAGGGACACTCGAGTAAGAAGACAGTCACTAGAACAGAGTGAGGATATCTGTCAATTAATTGAAGTACCGAACCGTCATGCAGGACAGGAAGGCCAGGACCCAACCCCGTAGTGTATAGACCGTGGACACCAGAAGATATCTGTAAAGTCACAGAGGGAATTCCCCATCTACAAAGTAATCGCTATTCACCATGCAATACCCCTGTATCTTCTGATCGGAAAACAAAGGGGAATGGCGGATGGTACAGGATTTACAAGCTGTAAATCATGTAATAATACCTAGGGTACCGATGGTGCCAGACCCACACACAATATTGAATGCTATGAACACGCCACAGAAGTATCTTACCATGGTACATATAAGCTATGCTTCCTTTGCAATACCTATACATCCAGATAGTCCGTATTGCTTTGCATTTACATTCAGGGTAACAGATACAGCCATACCCGGCTATCGCAGAGATACTGTGAAAGTACAACGATATTCCCACAGGAGATGGCTAGCTACATTCGGTGTTTACTCCACCTGGGGCCAGTCAAGTTCTACTTTATGTGGATGATATTCTGCTTGCGGCCCCTACCCAGCAGTAATGTATGGAAGATACAATAGCATTATTGAGATATTCAGCAGAACAGGGACATAAAGTAAGCAAGCATAAATTGCAACTACAGAGAATACAGGTCAAGTACCTGGGATATGTGGTATCCAAGTAGGGTAGAACATTACATGACGATAGGAAGGTAGCAATTTCACAAGCACCCAAGCCAACTACCAAGAAGGGAATGAAGTCCTTTCTGGGCCGACTAACATTTGTCAAAGCTGGTTACCAAACAATGCTTTGGAATCCGCTGTATTGTCTGCCTTAATCTTTAATACACCTATGGCAGCACAACACATACTACACTGGATTACAGTAGCAGAAACAACTTTCTGCAGACTAAAACGATTGATAGCTTCAGCATCTGTATTAGGTCTCCCGAATAATCATAACACATGTTGTCAGACCGTAGATTGTAAGCGGAGATATATGACGTCAGTCGATGCAACAGCATGGAAGTAAGCAACGCTCCATAGCTTACTACTCATTACAGTTGGACACTGTGGCATGGTCAGTGCCACATTGTGTACAGGCAGTTGTTGTAGCACCCATGGCAGTACAGGCCCCGGCCTTAATGTTATTATACCACCCTCTCACTGTGAGAATGTCTCATGCAGTCGCGATCATTCTGCTGCAAGAGAAGATAGCATTCCTGACCCGTGCTAGACATTTGTCTTGTTTGACCATACCACTGAGTCAACCTCATATGGTGATTGAACGTTGTACAACATTAAACCTATCAACGTCACGTCCGACACCTGTGTATGGCACACCACACAGTTGCCTATACGAAATGGATGAAATAACTACACACAGATATGATATCACTGATATACCCTTAGATGATGCAGAGGTGACAGTTAATGTGTACGGATCATGTAGACAGAGTCCTACAGGAACGAATCAAGTAGGTTATGCAGTAGTTATTGATAATGAGATTGTAGACGCCCAACCCCTAAAGCATAACGTGTCTGCTCAAGCAGCAGAATACATAGCCTTAACACGTGCTTGTACTGTAGCGAAAAACTGATGTGTGGACATTTATCCCGATAGTCAGCATGTTGTCTGTACAGTGCATGTTTATGAGTAGCAGTGGAAGAATAGGGGAATGATAACATCCACCGGTAAACCGATTAATCATGCGCAATTGATCTTGAATGCATTAGATTCCATTCAGTTACCCACTAAAGTAGCTAATTGTAAATGTGCAGGTCATAGAAAGCAACAGGATAACAGTAGGAAAGGTAAGGCATGAGCTCATGCAGCTGCAAAACAAGCAGCCTCACAGTTGGAAAGTGTTTGCTTGAATGAGGAATGACAATCCTCAGACATTCTAGATGTAGAAATGTTACAAACAATGCAAACATCAACTACGAAAGCAGAAAAGCCGACGTGGGTATGACGAGGAGCAATCCTTGAAGACGGACTGCACATATCCACAGTGAGAAAGCCAATATTAACGTCTAATGTAGTCAGATATGCGGCTTTGTGGAGCCATGGGTAGAGCCATGTCTCAACACTGGGGATGGTACATTTGGTTAACAGAATACCCTAACATACGGAATTAGGAACCACATACAAACATCATGAGCAGCGTGTCACATTTGCAGTAGATATCATGCACAGGGAGCATTTAAACCGAAGGGAGTGAGTTTACCTACACCACCATAACCGTTCCGCACTATTTGTATGGAGTTCATACATCTGAATAAATGTGAAGGGAAGAAATACTGTTTAGTGATTACACATATATATAATCAAAATGGGTAGAAGCATTCCCAACCATGAATCGGATGCAGCAGCAGTGGCAAAGGTGCCAGTAAAATAAAGTATCCCTAGATCTGGCATACTGTAAAGAAGCTACAGTGACAATAGAACACATTTAGTGAACCAGACAATCACGCAACCTGGGGATTATTTTGTATTTCCATGAATGTAAATTGCATGTACAACCCACAGTCAGCATGACTGCTGGCGATACAATGGGATCCCGAGAAATAAGTAGAGGAGGTTGGTGGGTGACACCCAGACGAGTTACATTTGCTGTCTACCTCTAGCATTGCTGAGCATGACAACAGTTCCAAATGTAAAGTGTTGCACCCACTAGTAGTATGTGGAATGGCATATCATGTGCCAGAGTGGAAAGCTGTCATGCCTGCAGAGCCGGAGGTCGATGGCTCATTAGCAGGTGACATGAGAGGATTGTTAACCAATAACACTGTTTTGCAGTTAAAGTCTTTTACAGATAAAGAGCAAGTGAAGCGGACGCATAGCTGACACCAGTATCCTGTGTGTATGTCACTGTTATCCAAAGAAGATAATTGGCAAGTGGAAAGTGTGAAGGTCTGTACCAGGTACTGTTGGCAACGCCTACTGCAGTAAAGTATGCAGAGAGGTCGTCCTGGGTTCACCTCACAGTTTTCAAACCGGTAAAGGATATCAAGTCTGATCTACATCTTGTAGCTGATATACCATAGAGCCTGAATCACCCGGGCCAGACTGTATAACAATACAAAGCAACCCCAAAGACATTTGGTTTACTGCCATAATGATTATACACCTATTAACCATGTTTGTGTTTACTTTACATTTGCTGGGACCTTACCTGCATATAACTACACGGATACAAATAGTGATACGTGATGAACTGGCCACAGAGTGTCTTCCGCACTTCAACAAATACCTAGGCATGACGCGTGTGCATGTACAGACTATGAACATTTTAAATTGCTGTGTTTGTACTGCCATACCTACATCATATGGAGGACTTCTGATGTATGGTGTCCCCTTGGGGATAGATTGAGACTTGTGAATATTTACACTTTGATACAGGTTCTGTGAGATCACAGGACAAAGTGGCACTGTACTTACCTGTTACACAAAAAGTAATTGTATGTTGTCATAAACATGATACAGTTCAAGTTGGTGGGAGTATTTGTAACATAACTGTGTCTTACAAATGTCATATAACAGCCAAAGATCACAGTACTACTTGTAGCACCATTCATTATCTGTATTGAAGCTTCATGAGAACAACGTGGAAGGATGTGCAGAAACATTCTGAATTGTATAAACAGTCCTCTGTTATAGACAGGAAGATGTTACATGCAGAGGTAACCCGCATCAGTAGTAAAGTAGAATATTGTTATGTTGTTTGTGGGAAAAAGCATATCAATGGTTACCTGAGAATTGGTCCGGCAGTTGTTATTTGGGTTATCTGGCTCCAGTCACATGACATACTGCACAATTGCCTCTGGAGTGCAAGCGAACTATAACACATATAGCTCGAAGAACTGGGAACACAGTCGAGAAACCTACTAATCCAGTGAGTGAAATGGAAGCTGTTCTGACATTCCAGTCTTCTGCAAGAGATAAAGGAATATCGATTCATATGGACTTGAGTGACAGCGTCATAACCTGGGCTGGAACACTCCCAGCTTGTGGAGTAGTGAAATCAATCAGGGAACAGAGGAAGTTGTCAAAACCTGTCGGAGGAATGATGAATGTGACTTTCCGCTCTTGAACTTGTGACTGATGAACTGGATGCAATGAGAACTGTTGTGTCACAAAATGTAATAGCGCGACTGCACCCTGCGGCGAGGTGAATGCGTCTTGGCTTATTAAAGAAGATCGCTGTGTCCAAGTACCACATAAAAAGACCAAAATCAACGCCCACCTAGAGGTAATACAGCAGGTGTCATCCATGGCGGAACCAGGCCCAAACCCACTGACGAACCATTTCCACAAACCATTTGGTAGATGGGGTTCAGTCATACTGAATATCATGATTGCCATTTGTGTTGCTCTGCTCATATTGGGAGCATGTGTCTATTGTGGGATACTTTGCATGTAAGTATTAGTCAGGGACTCTGTCGAAGTATCTGTATCCGAGACTATGTATCAAGACCTGTAGTGGTATTTGTCAATACAAAATGCAATCCTTCTTGAAATGTACAACAAATTACTTGCCTAGTTAAACGTTCCAGAGAGGAAGAGGCTAGGGAATGAAATAATGTTGTATATGTTTCTGGATAGAATAGAAGCAATCAAAGGAGGGAGAATGTTAGCAAAATACATATTTAAACATATATATGACGTGCTACTTTAGAAGCAAATAGTGTATAATGCATATTATTCTATCTTACAATATGGCAGTAGAGCTTATCATGCATGTAATTGCCTGTAGTGTAGCTGCGGTGTGATTGAACCCTGACTCTGGCAGTAACCAGTGCAGCAGGTGTATGTCATTCAGCATTAGTCATCTGCTCGGTTAGAGAATAATAAATGTATGTACAGGTATATCTGTCATCCTTCCACTGAGGAGGATAGGCTTGTGAGCTCTATCTAACACAGAGTACAGCTGCTCACCAGAGAGACAAAGGAACCTAGTAGGAAATGGAGTGACGACCGGATCTGAACAGTGTTGGAACCGTGACAGAGCAGAATTTACCCAAGTACATTCTAATTGACTATGTGGCTTGCAAGGCTGTGCTATCCTCATGGGAAAACATTTAATAAGCATTACCTTAGCACTGTTGTAGGAATACAATATTGTGGACTATAGTGATGTAAATGCCCTGTGACTGACCACATCATTAATGTGTGCAAAGATGATAGTATACACAATGCTCATACAGCTGTAACATGTATAGAGTAAAACAAAAGTCTAAACTTGTACTGCATAGTTCTTTGCCTCCTGCTGCACAGTAGTAAAACGTTATTAATCTCAGCTTCCTGTGTTATTGACTGTCAGTTTGAAAAGGCGAATGAGTGTTACAGTTTGATTTAAACAACGTAATTGACAGATGTGTATGTTCTAGCATGGGAATAGGTCAAGCCAACCATCACAATGTCCATGTGTACCACATACAAACAGCCAGTAACACGCAGTAGTAGTGCATGAAGGCATACGACTGTGGGAATAGTACAGGACATATGGCACATGCCAAGTGCAGATGCATGACACAAACCCCAGGATGGGTGTCCCTGCAAAGAGGAACATGTGCCAACCACACCTCCCACAGATGTACCGGCAATAAAAACACATGGCAAACACACAGAAACACTACCGTCCAACACACGACTGCAACGGAGCCTGGTCAGACACCAACATGAAGCATGCACAAACAGGGACTTGTGTAATGTTTGCCTTAACACCCCCCCCATAGGCCAAAGAAGAATAGAAAGAACATATGCATGTAATGTTGTGAAGGATGTGTGGTAGTCCTCAGTATAACAGTGTTAGGGACACAGATACACTGTCATCAACTGTGATGTATGTGCACTGTACACAGCATACCTGCATGTAATACAGAGGACAATCATGTGCCACAGAAATATACACTGGAGAAAGAGGATAGGGATAGACAAGTGTAAATGTGACAAACTATGAATATAGGTTCATACGTCCATAGGTACAGGGTAGGCCATCGTCCCAGGTTCAGCCATAACACTACACCATAGTTAGGATGACTTTGCCAACCTTCTGTGCTTCAGATAAAATACTCATGATATTGCTGTACCTCCGTCAAGCAGTGATAATGATGTAATCCCTGGCCTATACCTGCAATTCTCCATCCAATGGACAACATACCCGTGAACAAGGCTAGGAAGGATCTCTGTCTCACATGTACTGTGATGTAGATCCACAGCATTGTGAGTGTCTGGGTGATATATGTGTCACTCAAACACATCCATTAATGACCGTGACAAGGTTCATGTCACCTGCCCTAGTGGTTCTGAGGGATGCAGATACAGTAGGTGAAGCATACACATGACATATGGGTTGACATGGCCTCGTATGTCAGGCACAGGTCAACACTAAACAGCAGGTATGTGACTTAATGGGGCAGGGGTCCTACAAGTGGGGCAGCATTACACAAAATGATGTCATCCTGCATCTGTCGACAATTAACCTATGAGGGCTTCCCAGCTGCTGTAGGTGTATGGTTAGATACAGTCTGAATGGGGCAATGTAGTAAATCATAGGTGTAACACGTAATGGGTACAAGGAGACAATGACCTAGCCTGATGTAGATGTGAATCCCTGCACAAACAGGTGGGCAATGTAGAAGTCCCACAGAACCACAATAGCAACGTGTGTGTTGAATGAATGGTGACCGACAAACTCTGTCCCCTGATCCCTGGTAATCACCCCTGTGCTGAGTGGACAGCCACCTATATGCTGGACAGGGGTGACCTAGTACTTCTCGACAGGTATGATGTTGCATTACTTAGCATTTAGCTGTGGGACATGTCCCTGACAGCAGATATGCATATCTGGGAGGCCCCTTCGAAGGATATCTGTGTCAGATGTCCGTCCCACTATGGCACCTGTTTTGCAGTCATCTACAAACAATGTTGCCCATAACACCCCTGTGTGTGCCTGTACCGTGGAAATGTAGATGTATGACAGGAGTGGACCCACGGCAGGGCCCCATGGGACACCACTTGTGACAGGCAGTAGGTCTGACATGCTGCCAGCAACTATGACCGTGTGGGTTGTGTCACATAGACAGTTTACAACACATTCTGTGATGTACGTGTTCACATCCCAGCCAATGGGTTTATCAACGATACCTGAGGGGGGTAATGTGATGAAGGCCTTTGCCAGGTCGAGGTAGGCTGTATGGACTGCAAGACCCCCATCAATGGCCTCAGTGACTGTCCCGAAAATGTCAACCATGCTTTAAAGGCATGAATGGCCCCTGAACAAGACAAACCGTGTTGGATGCAAAGTATGTATGTCCCCTATGCGTTCATGTACGAGTATGATCCCTCCCCATGTCTTTGCAGATAGGTCTTCATGGTAATGGGACAGTAATAACCAGGCTCAGTGGAGGCATTGGCCCTGTGACGTAGGACTACAGTTGCCATGCGACACAACCTGGGTACGTTAGCTGAGGTGAGGCTACAAAGAAATAGCTGTCCTAACTGTGGGTCTAATTCCTCAATGAGATAGTGGAGTACACAGTTGGGTCACCAGCTGGTCTCATAGATGCTATGTCCACTACCCTGGAGAGCATGTCCCACCCGTGTGTCACAGAACATTTGGTGACCACAAACCGCTGGTACAGACATCTCCTCATGTGTGTGGGAGGGTGTGGAGATGTCCTCACTGGACTTGTCAGCCCGTATGTTGGCAATGTGTGTATGTTGAGTAAACTCCACCTCTTTGTGAACCCAGTCAGAGCATATGTGGGAGTGACCTCCCAGGTGTTGAGCATAGCAACTGAAGGTGGTATGATTGTCAGCCAGGTCCATGTAGGCATATCTGTGGAATGTGCCCTGGACCATGGCATGACAGTGTGTAACTCTACACATATGATGACCAAGGGTGTCATACCTCACAAGGTGTCTGCTCCACCTTGTAGTAGCCACCTCCTCGTGTTGTACATCCTGTGTATGGCTGGGGTACACCACACTGGATGCTTGGCATTGGTACAATGAACCACAGTTGGGTAAGTGAATGCCTGGTTCATGCAGTCCTGTAGGTACTGGTAGATGGCAAATGTGATTGATGCAGTGGCTGCAGTACTGTCAACCACTGGCTCAGGGTCCTTAAAGGAGACCACAGTAGTGTGCAGAATTGTGAAGTCTGCCTCTGAGCAAGCAATGTGTATGGTAACTGGCAACACTCACAGCAACGGATGCCAATAGCAGAAGCCAATGTCCAAATAACATAGATTAACTTCTGCATGACAATATGTCTTATCATACATGTATTGACACGTGTCTGCTAATTACAATTGCAAATGGCCGGTAAGACTGGCCTAAAGTTCCCGTGATTTACACAGTCTGGAGGTGTTGTTCGATAATAAAGTGGCAATACCCCCCAATCGTGACCTCTGGGTATTAAAGTGGTTGTTAACCTGCAACATTGGATGTACACCACTGGGTTCTGGTGTCGGAAAACATGGTTCCTGTAGCACTACACAGTATGGGTAGTCAAGCAGACATCCGCGATTGTTGAACACACAGCATCAGTGAAACCCACTGCTCACAAGGACACAGTCCGACAAGCTCTACACTTTACATATGCACAGTGGTGTCCATTGTAGGACCCAAAAATTGTCTAAAGACCAGCGTGGCCTTATTTCATCACCTCGTGAACTCATTGTCGTCACCACGTCACAGGTACACAAGCATGTTTAATGTTGATGATAGCTGTCCATGAAAAGCAGCACATATGCACAGAAATACCCAGGGTACCGGGACCATAGAACTGCGTCCACATCACAGTCCTGCAGACATGAAGGATGTGTAATGGGTACTGTCGATTGTTGCAGTCAAGGGAGTCTGGGTATGTAGAATCTGGGCTCGGTGTTGTTTCGCAGGCAATCCTTTGTCCCGCCCCGTGGGAGGGATGTGTGCGTAGCACCTGCCTTACTCTCTGCTAATAATGCAAACCATCCACCGGAGAATGCTAAATGCAGGTGTGAAATGTGTACAGGCCTATACTAGTGTCCAGTAGGCAATTCTCATGGATGGACAACCGTACGGCCAAGATGGCACCCACAACTGCAAACCCGGGGAAATTACACAGCTGCGGTAAGGCATAACACAGGAAATACACATAGGGACGACAGTTGACATTCCACATACAAAGTTGGACCGCCGTGCCAACACCGGCGTACACAGCACTCAATCTGCCAGCAACAGAATGAGGAGCACCCGCTACCATACAGCGGAACAGATGTGAGACCTGTGGAACACATACTAATGGCACACCCACAACGTCAAGTAGGATATGTAAACTATGGCATTCCCACCTATGAAGACAACATGGTTAAATGAATACATAGGTGATCAACATGTTCCGATGGTGTTATGTTGAAAATACAGTGACGGATATGTCCCATTGGGATGTCTGAGGTTTATATGAAGCAGTTGCTAACCAGCATCTTTGGATGTATGACATTTGTTCACAGTACTAAATCACCTGGTTACGTAGCACCATGTAGAATGGGTAGTCAAACAGACATCCGCGATTGGGGAACATACAGCAGCAGTGAAAAGCACTGGCCAGGTGGACACAGTCCAGCAACATCTAACTTGACATATGCACATTGGTGTCCATTGAAGGACCCAAAAATTTCATTCATTGAATGCCTGCTAGCTTCCAGCATCACCTACGTGACCTCATTGTCGTCACCACGTCACAGCTACACATATGCACCGCAAGCGTGTTCAATGTTGATGATAGCTGTCCATGAAATGCAGCACATATGCACAGAAATAACCAGGGTACTGAGTCCATAGAAGTGCGTCCACATTAATGTCCCGCACACATGAAGGATGTGTGATGGTTAGTGTCGACTGTTGCACTCAAGGGATCCTGGGTATGTAGAAACAGGGCCCGGTGTCGTTTGGCAGGTAATCCTTTGTCCCGCCCCGAGGTAGGGATGTGGGCGCAGCACCTGCCTTACTCCCCACTAATAATGCAAAGCATCCACCGGAGAATGGTAAATGCAGGTGTGAAATGTGTACAGCCCTATACTAGTGTCCAGTAGGCAATTCTCATGGATGGACAAGCGTACGACCAAGATGGCACCCACAACTGTAAACCCGGTGGAACTACACAGCCGCAGTAAGGCATAATACAGCAAATATACATAGGGACTACGGTTGACATTCCCCATACAAAGTTGGACCGCCATGCAAACACCGGCGTACACAGCACTCAATCTGCCAGCAACACAATGGGGGAGCACTCGCTACCATACTGTGGAACAGATGGGCGACCTGTGCAACACAAAGTAATGGCACACCAACAACGTCAACTGGGATATGTAAACTATGGCGTTCCCACCTATGAAGAAAACATGCTTCAATGAAGACATAGGGGATCTACATGTTCTGGTGGTGTTATGTTGAAATTACAGTGACGGATATGTCCTATTGGGACGTCTGAGTTTTATTTGAAGCAGTTGCTAACCTGCATCTTTGGATGTACACCATCTGTTCACAGCTGTAAATCACCTGGTTCGTAGCACCACGAAGAATGGGTAGTCAAACAGACATCGCGATTGGGGAACATACAGCAGCAGTCAAAAGCACTGGCCAGTTGGACACAGTCCAGCAACATCTAACTTTACATATGCACATTGGTGTCCATTGAAGGACCTAAAATACCTTTTCACATAACTCACTCCAGGCGTTTCCGAACAACAGGCGATGCTATAGCCGTACGGCACAGTTAGACATATGCACCACCAGCGTGTTTAAGGTTGATGACAAGTGTCCATGAAACGCAGGACATATGAACAGAAATACCCAGATCGACGTGTCCATACATGCGTCCACATCCCAGTCCGCGCATGAAGGATGTGTAATGGGTACTGTCGAGGGTTGCAGCCATGGGATCTTGGGTATGCGGAAATGGGGCTTTGTGTTGTCTGGCAGATAATCCATTGTCCTGCCCCGTGGAAGGGATGTGTGCATAGTACCTGCCTTACTCCCCACTACTAATGCAAAGCATCCACCGTAGAATGCTAAATGCTGGTGTGAAATTTGTACAGCCCTATACCAGTGTCCAGTAGGCAATTCACATGGATGGACAAGCGTATGACCAAGATGGCACCCATAACTGCAAACCCGGTGGAATTACACTGCCGCAGTAAGGCATTACACAGGTAATACACATAGGAGCTACACTTGACATTCCCCATACAAAAAACACAGACAACCAGCTGAGAAAGTCCAAAGCAAAGACGAGGTACTGTAGACACCGTCAGTGACCACTCAGAGCCCACCAGGAATTAAATGCAGTCACCATAGTTTATTGAAGCTCTTTTCGTCTGCTTCATAAGCAGACTTATTCAGAATACATACAATGCAGTCCAACCTACTACATTTAAAACCCTTAATTGGTCATTAAATTAGATGTGCTAAGTATTAATTAAATGTCTTAAAGGCAAACAAGCAAACAAACTTTACTTGGGTTACAGATTCCACACAGTGAGTACATCAGACATTGCTTCAAAAGGTACATTCTTCATAGAAAAATAGAAATGTATGTATATATATGAAAGAAGAACCAACATAATGTTTTCCAAATGTCTGACTGTTTAAGCTACATATATATGTTCTACGGATTGTGCCAATATATTAAAAGAACTACAGACACCTAGTAATATAAATGAACCATAATATATAGAGATAAACCGTATGATTATGACTAATGTTAAATAGACCAATGAAATGTAAAGATTTACAATGTGGTAAAGTAAATATTCATTTAGAAGGTTAGTTAAATAAATCAATTCAGACATCCTTGTCAAAATACTAACACAAGGCCAGCGAGGTGCTTGGCCTCACATGTACTGGGATGTTGTTCCACAGCATAGTGAGTGTCTGGGTGATGAATCTGTCCCACCAGCACGTTCTATTAATGACAGTGTCAAGGTGTACGTCACCTGCCCTTGTGGTTCTGGGGGATCTAAATTCTTTAGGTGAAGCGTAGTCATCAGATCTGGGTTCGACATGGCCTTGTATGCCAGGCACAGGTCACCTCTGGGCAAGTGGTATGCGACTGAATACAGCTGGAATTCTTTCAGTCGGTCAGCATAACACATATTCCTGAGACCCTGCATCTGTTTGTCGATGAACTGTTGGGGCCTTTCCAGCTGCTGCAGGTGTCGGGTCAGATACATTCTGAACGGGGCATTGTACCCAATCATAGGTCTAATGAGTGATGAGTACAAGGGGACAATGACCTCCCCTGATCTAGATGTGAATCCCTTCATGATGATGTGGGCAATGTTGAAGGTCTACCTAAGTATGTTAGCAACGTATGTGTCGAACGAATGGTTAACAACAACCCGGGTCCCCAGATCCCTGGTGACTCCCTCTGTGCTCAGTGGATTGCCACCTATATGGTAGCTAGGGGTAACCTTGTTCTTCCCGAAGGGTATGACTATGCATTTCCTGGCATTTAGCTGTAGGCCATGTCTCTGGCACCACTTATCCACATCTGTGAGGCCCTCCTGAAGGATATCTGTGTCAGATGTGTGTCCGACTATGGCACCCAGTTTGCAGTCATCTGCAAACATTGTCAGCCATAACCCCCCTGTGTTTGCTTGTACTTTGGAAATGTAGATGCTGAAAAATAGTGGACCCAGGACTGAGCCCCGTGGGACACCACCTGTGACCAGCTGTGAGTATGACATGGCGCCAGCAACTATGACCGTGTGGGTTCTGTGACTTAGCCAGTTTGCAACCCATATGGCGATGTATGGATTTACTTTCAAGCTGACGGGTTTATCAATGATACCCGAGGGGGGTATTGTGTCGAAGGCCTTTGCCAGGTTGAGGTAGGCTGTATGGACTGCTTTACCCTCATCAATGGCCTTGGTGACTGATCCTACACAGTCAAACACGTGTAAAAGGCATGATCTGACTTTGACCAAGCAAAACTGGGTTGGATCCAAAGTATGCAAGTCTCCTATGTCTTTATCTATGAGTTCCATTATGATCCTTCTCCATGGCTTTGCAGATAAGGCTTGTCAAGCTAATGGGATGGTAATAACCAGGGTCAGTGGTGGCACCATCCTTGTGAAGTGTGACTACAGTCGCCTTGTGCTACTACTTGGGTACGTATCCTGAGGTGGGGCTAAGGTTAAACAGCTGTCCTAACTGTGGGTTTAATTCCCCATAGAGTTCATGGAGTACACAGCTGGGACACCATCTGGTCCCATGGATGCTGTGTTTACTGCCTTGGAGACAGCATTTCCCACCTGTGCGTTACAGATGTTCCAGGATCTACAATCCTCTGGTATAGATATCTCTCCATGTGGGGGGGGGGAAAAGTTAGCACTGAACCTGTCAGCCAGTATGTTGGCAATGTGTGTAGGTTCAGTCATCTTCACATCATTCTGAACCCAGTCTGAGCATATCTGGGAGTGTCCTCCCAGGTGTCCAACATAGCTAAAGAAGGCCTTATGATTGTCTGTTGAGTCCTTGTTAATTTCTCTGTTGAATTTCCCCTGGATGATTTCATGACAGCTTGTAGTTCTTCACATATAATGAGCAAGGGTGTGTTACCTTACAAGTATTCCGCTTTAACTTGTAGTAGCTACCTCCTGTCGTTGTAGAGCTTGTTCATGGCTGGGGTCCACCAGACTGGATGCTTGTCTTTGGTACAGAGAGTCTCAGTTTTGTATGGGATTGCCTGATCCATGCAGTCCTGTAGGTGCTGGTGGAAGGCATATATGCGTGATTCAGCGGTTTGAGTAATGTTCACCACTGGCTCAGGGGCCTTAAAGGAGACCACAGTAGTGTTCAGAAGTGTGAAATCGGCTTTTGAGAAAGGCATATGTATGGTAACCGGCACCACTGTACACATGGAACATCATAGCAATAAACCACGGCCGGATGTGGGTAATGCTGGACATACCCACGGCAGTCGTGGCGCGTTCAGTCCGATGCCGAGGGACCACACACATAGGCCTTAGGCATAGGCCAAGTAGGCAGCCGTCTAGGGCGTTGCTCTACTCGGGTCACCTTTCCAGACTTTATTTGGTGTAGGTAGACCAGGAGGGGGGTAGCGGGTGATGTGGCGGTGGCAACATGGAGTCCTTCTGCCTAGGGCACCACTTAACCTAAGGCCACTCTTGCCATGGGTAATACAGCAGTACCCACACCCAGACGCGGGTCATTGCTATTATGCCATATCATCTATGGCCCAAAAGAAAAACCCATTTAAAAAAAATTTCCCAAGGACCAATTAATGGGGCAAACCAAAGCATTTTAAAAAAAATGGGGCCCCCTGTTCCCGCCCAAAACAAGGGCCGG